>NC_138743.1:1312044-1397044 GCF_965113295.1 Leuciscus leuciscus | reverse complement strand
ACAAGGTTCAAATTTAGTCATCTGTCTAGTTTCATTTCCCAAATGTGTTACTTTTACACTCACACAACCAAAGTAAAAGGGGTATGGCAACACAACATACAACATTCAAAAACACAGGACAGAACGTTTTAGTACATTGTGTTTCAAAGTGTTTTCATATTAGGCCTTAACAATGGAGATGCCAAGAGGAAAGTTTGTTGAAAACCAGAATCTAAAGGGATATTATGATATATTTAATACATCTTGAGTTACAGCCATCCAAACTTTGGAAAACAAATATAATTGTCACTCAGACAGGTCCGTTATAAGCAAACGTTTTGATAGAGGGAAACACGATACATTTCTAGTTTTAACATTATTTGTTCTTCAAACGTTCCTCTTTAAAAGACAGAAAGTAGCAGTGGTATGGAAAGTGACTCGCATATGGTTTTTGACCACTGAAAGTGTGAACAATTTACTCATGGAGCCACATTGAGATCCTCATTTATCTGGAATTTATCCATATTGGGCATTCAAATTTGGAATACCAAGAGAAATGTTTGTTAAGAACCAAAATCTAAAAGGATTAATCCTTCTTGAGTTACAGCCATGCAAAACTTTTCACATTTGTGGCATATAATGCAACAAGCATTGTGTAGGTCAGCAGATTTCACTAACAAACCCTCCTATCTATGTGTAAAAAATTAAATAATGAAACCGCCATCTTTCTAAAGTACTTTTTCCCCTCCTGTAATTTGGCTCTAAATTAAAAAGTTCATTTTGACCCCCTCTACAAAAAATAGTGGATTACTCCATAAATATTCATCCATGGCATTTAATTGTTTGGCTTTTTTCTCCCTATAATGGAAGCTAGCTGATTTTTCCTCTCAAAGCCACTATTTTTACACAGAAAACAGGCGCACAAATGTCAGCCGGGTCTCCGGTGTCGCGTGTAATCCAGTCAGGACACTGATTAGTGTCGCCCGGTCGGGGTGAATTTAATTCCAGCGCTGTAACCGACAGCTTGATAGGCCTGATGGGGTTTTTTCTATAATGACGCCTATAGATTACAGCAGGAGATCGCTGTGCGTTTGATTAAACTCACAGTCTGCGCCGTCGAGTTGTGATGGCATCTAACGGAGAGATAGAGTGAAGAGAAACACTCGATTCTTACCCTCCGCAAGCTTATTAAAGCCTCGTGCTGCTTCATTCACATCATCCCGTGAAGTTTTCAAACCTTTAACATGATTAAACTCAACATTTCTTTGTCTGCAGTTCTTTGGTCCTCCATATACTTTTTTAAATGAATACTTTTGTCCATCAAGGATGCATTGAATTGATCAAAAGTGATATTAAGGGCATTTATAATGTTACAAAGAATTCTATTACTACTAATGCTGTTCTTTTGAACTTTCTATCTTCAAAGAATCCTGAAAAATATAATGTATGACAGTTTTCACAGAAATATGAAAGTTTTCAACACTGATAATAATGATAAATGTTTAGTGAGCATCAAATCATCATATTAGAGTAATTTGTGAAGGATCATGTGACTCTGAAGACTGGAGTAATGATGCTGAAAATTCAGCTTTGATCACAGGAATTACACTTTACTGTATATTCACATAGACAACAGATGATTTACATTACAATAATATTTCACTGTTTTACTGTATTTTTGATCAAATAAATGCAACCTTGCTGAGCAAAAGACACTTCTTTCAAAAACTTCACCAAAATATCACCAAACCATAACTCCAAACCTACTTAATACAACAGCGACCGTTAAAACATGACAGAAAACCCCAAGAAGTCGCACACAGTACATGTACAGTACATGTCTATCATCAGGCCATCCTCACGGCCCAGTTCAGGCTGATGGTTTCCTCAACACTTCTCATCTCTACAGACAGTATTGCTGTGCATGACGAGACATGTTTCATCTGCAGCTGTAGAATAAAGCACAAGTCTGCTTTGCATTGCAGGTAATTGCATGGCATCAAAACACCCACGCTGTAGTGAAAGGTTGATGATATTTTGTTTGAAATTCATCATATTCTTAAGCCGGCGCACAAATTTACATATTTATCCCTGTTTGCTCCCAGGGCCCAATTCAAGTTTATTAATAAATAAAGCACACTACAGAAGATGCACATCAGCAGAAAACATTTACTCATTATCTTAAAGCCACTTAACACTGCACTGTAAAAAAAATTAAATAAATAAAAATTGGTCAAATTTATGGCAACAAAAAAAAGTCGCCATAAGTGCTTTCCAGATTTTTACCTTAAAAAAATAGTGTATCAATGTTTTAAGTTTTACAGATTGAACTTATGTTTACAGTAAAAATCATGCGTTTTTCGTGAGTGTATCTTTAAATGCAAATGAGCTGCTGGTCCCCGCCCCCTTTCCAGAAGAGTGTGGAGCCTTTACAGCTCGTGCCTCGGATGGCAACAACAAAACAATAAATGTGCAGAAAAACTGAGTAAGAACATGGTAATTTACAGTGTTGAGCTGTATGATGAGTAAACAGCACTGATGGAAGAATCAGCAGCTGTTTGATTTAATCATAGATAAGACTGAGAAACTCAGAGGAAAAAGGCTATTACCTGAAGCTAAACCACTAACTTTCTCTTCGCCGTGTCCATCTAAAAACAGCCTGTGGTCGTGCCTGTACAGAGAAGGAGAACAGGTTTTATCTTTCCCCCCCGCTGAGCTCAAACACACACTTGATGGATGATCGCACATATGAGGAGCGGATCCTGAAGCCCTGACCCTCGCAGGCGTGAGATGAAGGGTCCGGACGACCCGGAGACTGCGCTGGGATCAGCTTTCAGGTGAAAGCTGCTTTTACCACGCGACGCATTAAAACGCAGCACACAAACCGAATTCCCTCGACTGCAATTATGCATTCAGCAAAACCCAATCGATGGATCCTCTCCATCTCAAACCGCAGGCTTTTACAGCACACTGCATGATATATAACCGTCAAAGGCACTTCATTAAAAAAAATATGGAAGCCGTGCTCATAATTGTAAGCTTTCCTGGTCCATTATTCATGAATGTGAATCTACTGTATGGACTTCGCTCTCTTGTAAACAAATGCGACTCTGCAGTCAAAAAACGTTTGATTTCTGAGACTGATCATACGCTGAGAAATAAATGATGTTCTTCCACAGTATTTCAGCACAAATATCTAAACATTCCGAAATCAAGATGCATTTACTGGAGAAGAAGCACAATGACTGAAGATGTTAAGTCAAACATAATGAAGTGAGTTTGTGCTGGAAATAAGAACAAATGTCTGTCATGAGGTCAGAAAAATAATCTTAATTCAAAGGGGAGACGAGTTTATTTTTCTGACTCCATTGACAAATATTTGTTCTTATTTTCAGCACAAACTCATTTTTCAGACTCAATATCTTCAGTCATTGTGCTTCTCCAGTAAATGCATCTTGATTTAAGAATGTTTAGATGTTTAGATGAGACAGAAACACTGAGGAAGAACATCATTTATTTTTGTACTGAGAAGCATCGCCACATTAAAGATTATGTGTAGTAATAAAGCTGCTTTCAAACAATCTGTACGGTATAAAGCACTGTGTAGATAATGGTGACTTGAAGTGTCGCTAGCGGGACGTTTAAGTTTACTTCACTATATTACAATTAAATCCTAATCTAATCATGACAAAATATATATCGTTGGAAAGGTCTAAGGCTCCTAAATAGATATTTTAGGACTGTTTTTTTGTTACAAATTATGTAGGAACAGAAATAGATGAATTTATGACAAGAGTGCACCTCGAAAAAATCTATATCAGGAGTTCTGGCGTTTGTCACAAAAAGTCGACGCACACACTTTAAATAATTGAAACGTTGGTTTTCATGCAAAAATTTCATAAGAAAGCATATAATCTAGTATTTGTCAATAAAAAATTATAAGATAATATTATCTTCTAAAAAGTATAATATATATTATCCTCTAAAATATAATATTATCTTTTTTATCGCCTTTTTTTATTACATTACATATTTTAGTAGTTATCATAAATTAGGTATCATTTGAAAGCTTACGATCTCAGAATTCATCCTGTGAAAACTGTTTTGAAATTGGACTATGTGTTACCATAGAAACGGTACTCTAAATTATTTTATCAGGCTCCTCCCCTTTTGGGCATCATTATGTTTCATAATTTATGAACAAAATATTTTCTAATTTTGACAAAACACTTTGTCAGAAAGGTCTGAGTCTCAAGGTTCCATATTTTGTGACAGAAGTGATATTTGGACAGAAATTTATTAATTTGTTACGGCAGAATGCATACAGTTAAATTCAATGGAATTCAATGTCACCCGGTGGCTTCTTTTGGTATTACGCCTAAACAAAATCTCATCTGAACTTCAGCTTCAAATTTGGAACACAACTTGGTTAGATATATGGCTTTGATTTTATAGTAATTTTATAGTAAAAAAATATTTATAAAATATTAAGTAGCCTACAGTATATTTGATTTACTGTAAATTTAAACTTCCATAACTTGTCCATACTTTAATTTTTGAAAGTGCTTTGACTTCAGCAATAATCTGCTGAGTCTTTATAGGTCTATATAAAGCTGCTAGGTCTATATTCCAAAGCATTCTTGAATTACAACCATTTAAGTTTGAATAGTGAACATATTGCTAGCATGTTTTAACATGTTGCTAGCATAATTTACATGTTTTTAGCATGGTATTAGCATGTTGTTAACAAATTTAGCATGTTGTTAGCAACATAGACATGTATAGAAAGGCTAGATGGCTCAAGGCGGAGTCAGCTGTGTCGTCACTTGGCGGCCATCTTAGGTCAGGAGACTGCGCTGCTGCTCCCTGCTGCTGTGGACGGAAGGTGAGTGACATATGCCAACTAAAATGCTCGTAACTTGCTGAATTCTTGACGGATTTACAAACGGTTTGGTTTATTACAAACCTTATTAACGTGGCTATGATTTGTGCTGATGCCGATGTTTAAATTGTAGCTTCACGTTTTGAGAAACGCTTAACATTGCAGCGTAGCTGTGTGTTTCATGGCTGCCCTCTACTCTAAAGTGATACCACAGTCGACATTTTCAATTATTAACAGGTTTCCTGAGACCAACAACGTTTCTTGACAACCTAATCTTTTGTCTAAATGTCATTTTGTGGATGTGGTTGTATTTATTTGCTGGCTAGCAGTGAAGAGGTCGTAAGTGAGTCACCAAGCAATTGTAAATTGGTGGGAGAGGCAGGGTTAGTCTTTCGTTTCAACATAGCTTTGAGTTACACATGATTTCCAAGTGGTTTGGTTTCTTAAAAACATCTTTACATTTGAATTACTTTGTTGGTTTTTTGTTTACAGAACTTCTGATTACGCTTGTGGAAAATGCCTGATTTTTGTGCCGCCTACGGCTGCACCAACGCACGGAGCCTCCAAACCAGAACGCGTGGGATCACCTTTCACAAGTAAGAAAAGAAAATATTATGACTATTATTAGGATACTTAGTAATACAAGTTCTGCTAGGAATAGTGTAACTGAGACAACATTACAAGATTGGCTACATATATTTGCATACATGCAGTACATGCAGGGAGCTGTATTGATTATATTGTATTGATGGAAAGAGTTTTGTGTCCAATTGTGTCTTAATGGTTTTTTTTTGTATATTTTGTATATTTTTTTTGTAAGTTTTTTCTAATTGTGTGCCTTTGGACCTAAGTAAAAAAACAAAAAACAAAGACCCATCTCTTTTCTCTTTATTTTACAGAATGGCAACTTGAGACAGATTTATATTATACATAAATTTACACATGTATTTAATAATGTAAATATTAGTAATAAACTAAATTGCACTATTTCATGTTTCATGTACCTTATAAATATTGACATCATTACTGTGTGTGTGTATGGGTATACCTAGTACTTTACCTGTCTAGTCTACTTAATATACTATTTTCTTAATAAACTCCGTGGCTATAATTTTTCACAAGTATGCAGTTAAATAGCCGCATCCCTGACGTTTATGACACACCAAGCCGTTTGAAAATCGGTTGAAAATTGAGCAAAATATAGTTATTTCAGCACTACATGCACAATAGACTTTAATGTTATAACTGGACGAGCGGTCCTGTCCTAAGATGGCCGCCGTGTGACGTCGTCGGGTCCCATTGGCTCTCAGCGCCGGTAAGCTATCTAGCCTTTCTATACATGTCTATGGTTAGCAAGACTTAACATGTTGCTAGCATGATTTACCATGTTGCTTGCTTGAAGGGTATTTGCCTTTATTATCAGTTATCACACGTTTCTGATCGCTATAGTCTGTGTGTGTGTGTGTGTGTGTGTGTGTGTGTGTGTGTGTGTGTGTGTGTGTGTGTGTGTGTGTGTGTGTGTGTGTGTGTTTGTATGCGTGCGTGCGTGTGTGTGTTCGCGTTCTTATGTGTGTGTGTGTTTGCTTCAGAAGGCCGTCCTGCTGCTTGAGATTCAACGAGTGCAAAACAAGTCGTGAATAATGCAGAGGACATTCTCATCTGAGAGCAGGACGACGAGAGACTGCTTTACACTCTTCTGGAAAAACATGAAAAAACTCTGAACGAACACGTCACAATATTCCTAATTATAATAATTCATACGCAGAATAAAGGGGCGGGGCCTGGTTGAGTGAGTTAGTAGTGTGTTAGTCTCGCATAGCCAGACCTTCAGACTGACGGCAGAAGGTCTGGACTCTATCGCAGCATTTCTTGGCCAAGGACCGCCCAAGAGGACGTTTGACTGACATGTAACACAACCAATCACAGTTTGTTTTGTACCGCGTCATATTAAGGGGCGTGACAATATAATGTTGACGTCCCTACAATAACAGACCGGCGTGCATCTAATAAATTATTCATTCAAGAACCTTGTGCAAGTTTACTGCATCAATGGAGCCGTGAACTTCACATACTTTTGAAAATACAGCGTTTAGTTGATCGTGGTAAGCGCTCATTGTCTCAGTTGTAAAAACAACGGCTTTCTTCTTCCACGAGGGGTTTTGGCGTCATGACATTTGTTTCCAGGCGGGCCGATAAAGAACGCGACACTCACGTCTCCCGGACATCCTGTAGATTTCAACCAATCAGATCGCGACTTCGAAACTCCTGAAGTGTTTCCAGAAAAGTGTGCCATATGCATCAGACGTTCAGCCAACGTTCCGTGGGCGTGACGTCTGAGGCTGAGACTAGTAGTGTGTTAAACTGGCGGTTATGGTAAGTGCGGGACATTTCCCAAACACACTCGAAGCGCTCGACCAATCACAACACACTGATCCAGACGACCAATCAGAGCACAGTGTGCTTTTCAGAAGGAGGGGCTTCATAGAGACAGGAAGTAAACAGAGCGTTACTGACAGACTGGGAAGAGAGGAGCCGCAACAATGGAGAATATGAGGAAAATAATCAACATTCAAGCAGGAAAACCTGTTCTAGAGACCAAACACAACATCAAAACAATGTGAAAGGTTGTGTTAACATGGTAAAATAATACCAGCATTACAGGATTAATGTCAACGCACAAACACAAGACTCATCAGGTTGCATTACACAACAGTGAGTGTAATTCTGCACCAAAAAGACACACATACAGTAAAATAAAGCAGAGAATCAGCTTCATCAGTCTCTCGTTTCTCGTCTCTTTCAAAAACAACCTCTCAAGACCTCAGCGTTAATGAAACACTGAACCGATGAGTTTAAAGTGATCAGTCCAGGTCTCACTTCACACTTCACCTGATATATGGTCGACTTCAAACTAAAGTACACATCCCTCGGCAAGTGCATTATTAATTATTCACACTAATTACTCACGCCTACTAAATCAAGCATCACCATTAGTTAGTGATTGGAAGTAACTAACCGAAGCAAACGGAACCATAAAGATTTATTTGTGGGCGTTTATTGAATTTAATGGTTCATTGTGTAATATTTAGGAGGATCTGTTGACAGAAATGCAATATCATAAACATAACTATGTTTCCAGTGGTGTATAAAGACCTTACATAACGAAGCGTTATGTGTTTATTAGCTTAGAATGAGGCGTTTCTCTCTACACACACCACGGGTCCGCTTATATCCACATGTTTCTACAGTGGCCCTGAGCAGACAAACGCGTTTCGTCACTGTGTTGTTCTTCACGCTAGCTAAAGTCAGCGAATAAAACACTGACACAATGACAGGGCTGGACTGGCCATCGGGCATACCGGGCATTTGCCCGGTGGGCCGACGTGCTTTTTGGGCCGATACATCTCATACTCATACATAATTTGTATTATTTTTTTATTTTTTATTTTTTTTAACGGCCCATAAAAATGTGTACATCGGCAGCCCATTCGTTTTGTTTTGCTTAATTGGCGGCGCTGGGTTTGTGCCGGTGTAATGCAGTGGTCAAAAAAAGTCAGTGTTAGTTGTTTTTTTCTGACAGACCAGCCCATGAAACACGTAGATCAGCGGCCCATTGGTTCTTTTCTTGATTGACACTGGGCTGGCCCAATCACAACTTTAAACTAGTGAGCGAGCGTGCAGCAGTGTCAGTTGTATCAATGAGAGAAATAGCGTGAAAAAATAGAACCAGGCCCTTAAAGCAGACACTGTAAAAGGTGTCAAAATATATCTTTTCTGCCCTTCATCAGCTCCAGTGATGATGATGATAGTGAGGAGGATCAGGAGAGAGATGAGAAAGTGTAGAGTCCACGGTAAGCTGAACTACTTTCAAAACACTTAAGCTATGTCATGATCGAGTGTAGGAACCCACAACCCAGTTACAGATTATTTCCACATTGCATAGTTGACGATTACATAGACAGTATATAAAGACGATTACCGCAATTCACTAGAAATTTAATGAGAGGCGTTTGTAAACCATGTTTTCCGCCAAAATAAAAGCTTGATGCAGTTTGCATCAAAATAAAAGATCTTATCTCTTTCAAGTATAGAAATCTCTTACTTATCTCTTTCAAGTATAGAAATTGGAACAAAACTAATTATGAAAGTTTCCTTTATTTTTTAGTGCATTTGCTTTACAAAATATGGCTATTACTGTCATTGGATTAATATTATAACTATTATTATGTAGTAGGTGTAATGCAAATAGACACTGTAACTAAAAGAGGTTTGAATTTTTCGTTTAATTTGCACACTGAATATGGGTTGGAGCTTTTAATTTTGAACTCTCAGAGTGCACCAGATTGATGAATTTAACATTAAAATGCACAACATTTTCTCACGGGGGGGCATGCCCCCGGACCCCCCTAGAAGAACCGAGGTCCACCCACCACAGTTTTACCGAAAATCCTGTGAGAAACACTGGTATTGCTATGCCAATGCAGCTTATAGCTTGTTTTAGGATTCATCACTGTGGAGTATAGTTCAACTGTATTAATTAATAAATGGCATTAGTGGTTTTAAGGAATAGGAGTTGGTATGCATATAATTAAGGGCGTGCAAAGATGGGTGGTGTTTATGATCATATTGTGGGCCAGTCTGGGCCAAAATGCCCGGGCCGATTTTTTGTCCCAGTCTAGCCCTGCACAATGATGAACAAGTAATAATATAATATTCGCAATAACATCGTTTTACTGATTAAGTAAACCTAATTCCTTACTTTATCTTTGTAAAGAAACATCATTGTTTAACTGCTACTCTCTGCTGTCTCAGACGACGACATCACTTCCTGTCGGCTACCGTAACTTCTGTTGGGTGCAATTCACCACCTCACCACTAAATGCGCTAAAACTTACACACTGCACCTTTAAGACTAATAATGAGGGATGCATTTAGTCATATTGTTTGTGTCATATCGCACGTCTTTATAAGGACAGACCGTCTTCATCAGTGACTGGAGCTTTGATTGAGTTTAAGACTCATAATGAGGGATGGATTTTTTGTGCAAAGAGACATTTTATAAAATCGTTAAATGTGTCACTGAATCATTCTCTGCTTCATGTCTTCATGTTGCTCTTCTTCGTTTGGTGTGGGTGTTGATGGATCTCAGACGGGCCTCAGACTCTTCCTCCCGGAGATGAAGATGAGGGAATAATGAGAGCCACAGGGAAGTGAGAGGAGTAATGAATCTCTTCCTCTGTTCTCTCTCGGAGACAGTGGCGTCTGCCGGCCTTCATCACCTCCACAATTCATCTCTGCGGAAAACAAGCCACTGACCCGCGGCGCTCGACACCAAACTCACACCACCACCAAAACAAGACAAAACAAACGGCCGGGACGAAGCGCTCCACGTAATTGACCGAATCAAGACATCCAGTATTGAAAGCAGAGCTCAAGAATAAACCTAGAAACCAGTCTTTTGCTCTGCTAGTATTGGAGAACAGCAGAACATGTTTCACTTCAGATGCTTTCATATGAAGAACAATATCATTAAAGTCCCCCTGTGGTGAAAATCCAGCTTTTAATGTTGTTTATGTGTCTATGTGGTGTTTCTAATCTGCTTTAAGACAAAGCATGTGTAAGTTCATAAGTCGACACCATTGCTGAGTATTTCCTCCTTAAAACTGCAGTGAACCAAAGACAGTCTCAAACACACGCTTTGAAATCGCTGGTGTTTCTGACGTCACAAACTACCTTGTAACCAATCAGATCAACGTGTGATCGTCAACCAGTGGATCTCTGAGCTGAGTGAGTGAGTGGAGGCGGGTCTCATTTGCATATTCATTCAGCCGCGCATACTAAATGAGGCAAGGGTGTCGAGTTACCAGAGGTGGAAAGTAACTAATTACAAATACTTTCGTTACAGTATTTGAGTAGATTTTTCGATTTTTTTCTACTTTCTTGAGTATAATTATATTGTGGTACTTTTACTTGAGTAGAATAAAGATAAAGTATTCAACTTTACTACATTTATTTTTCACCAAATGTGCAGACGGAGCAACAGGGCAAGCTGACATTTGACAGACAATTTTAAAACTACTGCGGTGGAGCCCTTCAACGCTTTAGCCAATCACAGACAGATCTGAAGCGCTTCAGCCAATCACAGACAGGACTAAAGCGCTTCAGCCAATCACAGACAGGTCTGAAGCGCTTCAGCCAATCACAGGCAGGTCTGCAGAGCTTCAGCCAATCACAGACAGATCTGATGCGATTCAGCCAATCACAGACAGATCTGAAGCGCTTCAGCCAATCACAGACAGGACTAAAGCGCTTCAGCCAATCACAGACAGGTCTGAAGCGCTTCAGCCAATCACAGGCAGGTCTGCAGAGCTTCAGCCAATCACAGACAGATCTGATGCGATTCAGCCAATCACAGGCAGGTCTAAAGTGCTTCAGCCAATCACAGACAGATCTGATGCGCTTCAGCCAATCACAGACAGGTCTGAAGCGCTTCAGCCAATCACAGACAAGTCTGATGCGTTTTAGCCAATCACAGACAGATCAGAAGCGCTTCAGCCAATCACAGAGAAGTCTGATGCGCTTTAACCAATCACAGACAGGTCTGACTCAGGCGCAAAACCAATCAAAACTCCCAGTTCGGCTGGGGGGCGGGGACTTAAAACATAAACATTTGCGCTTTGACATTCAATCACTGGCACTCGTGTTTTGAACCAGTATCGCTAACGTTTCAATATTTCAGTGAATGTAAGTGAGCTATGCATAATATTTTAATAATGGCAACTCCTGAAATGTGTCATCCCACTGATAATACCAGAGCCCTGAGCAGCTGAAGTAAATGGCTCATAACATGGACCCAGTTATTGCAAGGATGGAGCAAGAACAATGTGTGTCTTGAAAACATTAACACAGTTCAACTGAATGGTAAAGCTCGCCCTCTTTAACAACACAGTTAAACTAAATGTACGAAGCAAACCATGTACAAAGCTAAAAAATAAGTGAAATAAGATCGAATGCTTTATCTGTCAATAAGATCTAGGTAAAAGTGTAGTTCGTAACTATAGCAACAGTGGGCTCCCAGCACATTTTCAGTAGGACGAAAAAAAGACTTACTTTTCAAAATTAGTAATTAAACAATTGCTCTTGATAACAGGGAAAGCTGGTGTGTTTGATTAGCATACCGTCAAACACTACAATTTATGAGTTTAATATCATGTTTTGCTCCAAAATCACAACACATGTCCGTCGTGTTTGAAATTACTTCTGTGGTTTCATGTTGCTTCTTAACACAGAGTGAGAATATACTATTTTATTAAACTCTATCATACAGACTATACTGATTAGCATTGCATTAAAGGGATAGTTCACCCAAAAATGAACATTAGCCCATGATTTACTCTCCCTCAAGTCATCATAGGTATATATGACATTCTTCTCTCAGACGAACACAATCAGAGTTATATTAAAAAATGTCCTGGCTCTTCCAAGCTTTATAATGGCAGTGAATGGCTGGAAAAAATTGAAAACCCCCAAAAAGTGCATCAATTCATGATGAATAAATAAAAATACACTGCCATTATAAAGCTTGGAAGAGCCAGGACATTTTTTAATATAACTCTGATTGTGTCCGTCTGAGAGAAGAATGTCATACACACCTAGGATGAGTTGAGGGAGAGTAAATCATGGGCTAATGTTCATTTTTGGGTGAACGATCCCTTTAAAGACATCCATCATTCTTATGAAAACACCTGAGATAGCTTGAAGAACACAGATATCTCATTGCTATCATGTGTTTGTCTTCACGTTTCATCAGTCAAAACGTCTCTATATTATTATATCCATATAAGGCATTTCCTGAAACGTCATGAGTTAAATAATACTAAAGTACTTTGTAACGTAGTTGCTCGAGTAGTTTTTAAGCAAACTACTTATTTACTCTTACTTGAGTCATATTATTTTTCAGTACTTCTACTTTTACTCAAGTAAATTATTATTTAAGTAGCAATACTTTTACTTAAGAACATGTTTTAGTACTCTTTCCTCCACTGCGAGTTTTCAAGATGTTTTAAAACAATGGTTCTCAACTCCAGTCCTCGGGACCCGCTGCTCTGCACATTTTGTATGTCTCTCTTATCTGACACACTCAAATCAGTTCATGGAGTCTCTCCTAACGAGCTGATGATCTGGTTCAGGTGTGTTAAATAAGGGAGACATACAAAATGTGCAGAGCAGTGGGTCCCGAGGACTGGAGTTGAGAACCACTGTTTTAAGGCATGAAGACATTTTCTCAAGGAAAAAAAAAGTTTAAATATGTAATTTTGGAGATTACAAATGAAGGAAAATAATCAATGAGCCATTAATTATATGTGACGTGTGCCGATACTGTTAGTTCGCTATTTTTAGACAAACAATAAAACTGATTTACATAAACGGCCTCTTTGATGACAATGTTTTGCAATTTGTTTTGTACTTTTAATTTTTTGTATGTCAGTGCAGTCTAATGGTATTTTTTACAGTGTTGGAGTAATAACTACTGTTAATGAAGCTGTTTGACATCATATTAACGCAAGATGTTTTGCTATAAATCACAGACATGCATCTGAGGACTATTTCACATTTTTCTCAGTTATTTTGCTTTATTTCCAGATTCAATCATAGACTCGTTCTTACACTAGAGCTCGTTCACACATGCGATCTCTTCAACAACTGCACTTAAAATCTCTTGACAAACTAAATGACGTAAAGGACATTTGTACTGTATTCTGAATAAAGATGAATGTACTGAATGTCAGCTTGCTTATTTTGCTCAATATTAGGATTTATTGAGTCCACATGTCATGAAAACAAGAAACTGCTTCTAACCACAGGTCGAGAGCGCTGTTCACACACACAACTCTGCGATGCTGTTTGCGAATGTTCGTTAGAACGATGGTTTCGGGAAACACCGACTCGTTGAACTTCTGATAACGGCGTAACTCGTGTTCACTGGTTGGCTAACGATGCTTTCAGGAAACACAGCCCTGTTTAGTAAATATGATTTTTCTTTTCTACTAAAGTACTCTTGGCCAAATCCACTGTTACTCTCACAGCCTCACGCTCTAAACCGTCGACTCACAGACGTTAAACACACGAGTGTAACCGGCTCTGACCTGCCTTCATACGAGTGTAACCGGCTCTGACCTGCCTTCCTCTGTGGAAGCTCATTCACAGAGATTGTTCATCAGAGACCTTTCCTGCGTGGGAATTATCTTCACCGGCATATGCAACATTCAGGGGTAAATATAAATCAGTGAATATCAGGAAGAAGTAATTAATTATGTTATGCATAATGAAAATGAAGCCTATTTTATTATTAAAATCTGAGAAATTGAATAATAGAAGCAAGTACAACAATGTATAATTAAAATTGCACATAACGAATATACAAGTTATATCACATTATATATGTTTTATTTTCATTGCAGCAATGAGAATTTGAGGAGGGGGGTCTGGGGTTTGAGGAGGGGGGGTATGGGGTTTGAAGAGGGGGGGTATGGGGTTTGAGGAGGGGGGGTATGGAGTTTGAGGAGGGGGGGTATGGGGTTTGGGGGGGGGGGGTATGGGGTTTGAAGAGGGGGGGTATGGGGTTTGAGGAGGGAGGGTATGGAGTTTGAGGAGGGGGGGTATGGGGTTTGGGGGGGGTATGTGACCCGGACATTTTTGTTCCGTTTTTGAAAGATTTACACACACAGGCAATTAAACAGACAGTCCTTACCGGGGGTCACGGGGCGCCGGGGGAATACGGCGAATAACAGAGCGCTCTCTGATAAATAACTGCAATAAAAATAGACGAGACGAACAGATGGGAACGGATTCATGTGAGAAGAGGTCTCAAATATGTCCTCTGTGAAAGAGGCAAAACAAAAAGGTCATATTTTACAGTGTCCTCAGTGTGTGTGTGCGTGTGTGTGTGTGTGTTTGGGAACGAGGCGCTGGGATGTTCTGACATTTACATCTCCGTCACTGAAGCTAAACATGCCATTTCTAAACTTCCCCTTCACATGAGGTCAGAAAACTAGATGAGGTCACACTCACAACACCACAAGAGAAGAGGAGAGAAGAGGAGAGAAAAGAAGATAAAAGAAGATATGAGAAAAGACAAAAGATAAGAGATGAGAAGATCTGAGAAGATACAAGAAGATACGAGAGAAGAGGAGAGAAAATATGAGAAGTTGCGAGATGAGACGTGATGAGAAGAGGAGAGAGGAAGATAATTCCCACATAGGACACATATCATAAGAATATTCTTTGTTCGAGTCGATAACGCTGTAAACCGCAGCACAGCTCTGATATTAGAGAATGTGGTTATACTTTGCGATTACGATGTACAACGTGACACACATTATCAGGGCTTGGCATTAACACCCGCCAAATAATTTTTTTATAATATACATTTTTCAGTTGTAGCCTTTTAAAAAGGCATCTGAAATAATACAATAAGTACAATGTAGTTTTGTCAAAAATATAGATTTTTTGATACATATCTGTCATGATTCCTGTATTGTGTTCCCCTTGTCTGGTGTTACCCTTGTCTTGTGTTCCCCTTGTCTTGTGTTCCCCTTGTCTGGTGTTCCCCTTGTCTGGTGTTCCCCTTGTCTGGTGTTCCCCTTGTCTGGTGTTCCCCTTGTCTTGTGTTCCCCTTGTCTTGTGTTCCCCTTGTCTGGTGTTCCCCTTGTCTGGTGTTACCTTGTCTTGTGTTCCCCTTGTCTTGTGTTCCCCTTGTCTTGTGTTCCCCTTGTCTTGTGTTCCCCTTGTCTTGTGTTCCCCTTGTCTGGTGTTCCCCTTGTCTGGTGTTCCCCTTGTCTTGTGTTCCCCTAGTCTGGTGTTTCCCTTGTCTGGTGTTCCCCTTGTCTGGTGTTTTCCTTGTCTTGTGTTCCCCTTGTCTGGTGTTCCCCTTGTCTGGTGTTCCCCTTGTCTTGTGTTCCCCTTGTCTGGTGTTTTCCTTGTCTTGTGTTCCCCTTGTCTGGTGTTCCCCTTGTCTGGTGTTCCCCTTGTCTTGTGTTCCCCTTGTCTTGTGTTCCCCTTGTCTGGTGTTTTCCTTGTCTTGTGTTCCCCTAGTCTGGTGTTTCCCTTGTCTGGTGTTCCCCTTGTCTGGTGTTTTCCTTGTCTTGTGTTCCCCTTGTCTGGTGTTCCCCTTGTCTGGTGTTCCCCTTGTCTTGTGTTCCCCTTGTCTGGTGTTTTCCTTGTCTTGTGTTCCCCTTGTCTGGTGTTCCCCTTGTCTGGTGTTCCCCTTGTCTTGTGTTCCCCTTGTCTTGTGTTCCCCTTGTCTGGTGTTCCCCTTGTCTTGTGTTCCCCTTGTCTTGTGTTCCCCTTGTCTGGTGTTCTCCTTGTCTTGTGTTCCCCTTGTCTTGTGTTCCCCTTGTCTGGTGTTGCCCTTGTCTTGTGTTCCCCTTGTCTGGTGTTCCCCTTGTCTGGTGTTCCCCTTGTCTTGTGTTCCCCTTGTCTGGTGTTCCCCTTGTCTTGTGTTCCCCTTGTCTTGTGTTCCCCTTGTCTGGTGTTCCCCTTGTCTGGTGTTCCCCTTGTCTTGTGTTCCCCTTGTCTTGTGTTCCCCTTGTCTGGTGTTCCCCTTGTCTTGTGTTCCCCTTGTCTGGTGTTCCCCTTGTCTGGTGTTCCCCTTGTCTTGTGTTCCCCTTGTCTGGTGTTCCCCTTGTCTTGTGTTCCCCTTGTCTGGTGTTCCCCTTGTCTTGTGTTCCCCTTGTCTGGTGTTCCCCTTGTCTTGTGTTCCCCTTGTCTGGTGTTCCCCTTGTCTTGTTGTCCCCTTGTCTTGTGTTCCCCTTGTCTGGTGTTCCCCTTGTCTGGTGTTCCCCTTGTCTTGTGTTCCCCTTGTCTTGTGTTCCCCTTGTCTGGTGTTCCCCTTGTCTTGTGTTCCCCTTGTCTGGTGTTCCCCTTGTCTTGTGTTCCCCTTGTCTGGTGTTCTCCTTGTCTTGTGTTCCCCTTGTCTGGTGTTCCCCTTGTCTTGTGTTCCCCTTGTCTGGTGTTCCCTTTGTCTTGTGTTCCCCTTGTCTGGTGTTCCCCTTGTCTTGTGTTTCCCTTGTCTTGTGTGCACTTGTGCTATTTCCTGTTCTGTGCCATGTTTTGTAGTCCTTTGTAGTTTTTCTTGTTAATTAGTCATTGAGTTCATTTTTGTTCTGTTCCCGAGTCCTGTTCCCGAATCCTGTTCCCTATAGCCTGAGTCTGTATTTGTCTAGTTTTGAGTTTGTTTAAATAAAAGCTGCTGCAAGATCCTGCATCCTTCCCTGCTTACACCTGCATTTGTGACAGAAGAAAAACTACAAAGGACTACAAAACATGGCACAGAACAGGAAATAGCACAAGTGCACACAAGACAAGGGGAACACAAGACAAGGGGAACACAAGACAAGGGGAACACAAGACAGGAATCATGACAATATCGAAACTGAAATATCTGAAACTCTTCCGCAGGACACACAATATCAGCTCTCGAATCTCTCCGATAGCGAGTGACACACAAACCCGCCTCCACTCACTCACTCACTCACTCACTCACTCACTCACTCACTCACTCACTCACTCACTCACTCGTTTCATTTGCTCCGGATGAATATTGTTGGTGTTTCTGGGCTTGAATTCCGGCACGTATTGATCATAATTTTAGCTCACACCTAAAGTCTGCGCACATAAAGACAAGTATATTCGCTGTATAAAACAGTGCATCAGCTCTTAAAGTGACAGAAGCCTAATAAACACGGCTGCCAAATTATTAGATCATATTAAATATATATATATATGGCAGTTTTTCCCCGTGGAAATCTGTCAATGTCAAACTTGTGGCCAGTGAAAATACTGAGTGTCTAACTTTAGAAAACCACTTCCCACAGCGGCTGGTGAGCAAACATGCTAATGTCAAGCCCTGCACACTATAACAATATCAAATATTGGTTACACTTTATTTTTAGGTGTCATTGTTACAGTGTAATTATATATTTAAGTACTGAGTAATATTAAGCAACTACATGCACTTACTATAGGGTTAGGGTTTGGTTGAGGGTTAGTTGCATGTAATTATGCATAATTTACTGTTATTACTACGGTAAGTACATGTAACATATGTAACAAGGACACTGTAAAATAAAGTGTTACCAAAATATTCGATTTAAAAACTAAGTCGAGTCAATATTGATGTCTGGTGACGGAGGTCTAAAACTACATTCAGTATCACAGTGATAACGTGCTGAAGTGTTTGAAGAAGCGCCGCTGAGACCCTCTGTCTGAACACAGCCGTTATTCTCATTAACTCCAGTGAGTGTCTGCTAGTGGACACCGGAGCTGATGAAGATCGGAAAACCAACTGAGCAAAGCATCCTGGGAAATCACCTCCAAATTCCCTCTAATAACCGATCCATAATCCGCCCGCCGGTCTGGGACAGGTCCTGTACGGGTCAGAGGATAATGATCTGCCGAAACAGTGGCGGCACACTGAAATATTACACAATTTAAATTGAATTAACATGGAATTCACGTTATTATAATTAGCCTCAAAAGTCACATGACAATGAATTATGCGTCTAATGAGAAATTATTATATAATATAAATCAAATGTTTTGAATCCGTTGATTTCAATAGGGATGTGGCACTGCAAAGTTGTGGATGAAAAATGCAAGATATTTTAACTTAAACCTAAAAAATAAACCGAAATATTTAAGAATCGGAAAATTATGAACTCAAGAAATGTTATGATGTGAACTTTTTGAGACCCCGAACTATAATTATGTAATTATAACAATTATATATATTTTTTATAATGAATAATAATCAATCATTATTAATAAAAAATAATGTAGTCAATCATTTTATCCCTTAAAACTCACCCAAAATTCCTTGAAAAAAATATTCTTCATGCCTTAAAATATCTTGAATGTAACTGGACACCCTCGCCTCATTTAGTATGCGTGGTTCTATGAATATGTAAATTCACCCCGCCTCCACTCACTCAGCTTAGAGATCCACTGGTTGACGATCACACGTTGATCTGATTGGTTACAAGGTAGTTTGTGACGTCAGAAACACCAGCGATTTCAAACCGTATTTTTCAGACTGTCTAAATTAGTATTAATAAGTAATAATCATATCTGACCCTGGATCATAAACCCAGTCACAAGTTACACGGGTAAATTTGTGGCAATAGACAACAATATGGGCCAAAATTTGTGATTTTTGAAATGAAATGATATGAAATGAAGATATTTGGTAAATTTCCTACAGTAAATATATAAAACATGTATTTGTGTGAGTGAATGCAGCACAATCGCCAACATAACTGATCAGCTTTAAAGGAGATTTTATCAATGTTTAGATTTTTTTTTTTTGTCCAGGGTCACATATACACCGCGTTCCAAATTATTATGTAAATAATATTTTACACTGATTTTTCTAAATAGTCGATGCAAAGTCGAATTTCATTGAACAGCCCACCCAACGAAAACAGTATTTAAAAAAAAAAAAAAAAAAACTTAAAATGCACTGTTCCAAATGATTATGCACAACAGAGTTTGAAAACATTGTATAGGTTGTAAAGAACTGAAAATGCTCATTTGTTGAATTTGCAGCATTAGGATGTCATATTTACTGAAATCACAAGCTATTTCAATCAAACACATCTTAACAGGGAAAGTCACATGTTAGAGTTTCTGCTTGACTTTCTCCCCAAAAAATTAGAATATCCTCCCAGAGCTGCTGTTCTGATGCGAACCGCCTCATAGATCTTGAAGCTTGAGGACGCTCCACAGGTTCTCAACAGGGCTGAGGTCAGGGGAGGACGGGGTCACACCATGAGGTCAGGGGAGGACGGGGTCACACCATGAGTTTCTCTCCTTCATGCCCATAGCAGCCACTGACTCAGAGGCATTCTTTGCAGCGTGAGATGGTGCATTGTCATGCATGAAGATGAGTTTGCTAAGGAAGGCACGGCTCTTCTTTTTGTACCATGGAAGAAAGTGGTACAGTATACTTTGCCGAGGTCATTTTCACACCTTCATGGACCGTAAAGGGACTCTCTCCCCATGATCCCAGCCTGAAACATGACTCCGCCATGGTGGCCATCCACCACTCCATCCATCGGGACCATCCATAAGCTTGCGCTCGATCGGCCCAAAGTCCGGCATCCGACCAGCGCGGAAGGTCTTTACGTTTTACTGTCTTTTCTCGTGGCAAAGTATTTTTAGATTAAATGCAATACATTTTCTCATATGTATTTTCTCATTATTTTCATTTGACTCCATAAATGAAAAGGTTTTAATGATATCTGTGCATCATTAAATGTGAGCGAATGTTTGACTATTATTTTTAACTCTTTAATGAAAATAATGTCAAAGTCAGTTAGAATAATCAAATGTAACAATTTATTATGTCAGGTAAATGTATCATGCCAATTTCATAATCAATTCAAAAGATAATCGATACAAAACATCAAATGCTCTGGAATAAAGAGAAGAGACGCGAACCCGACATTATACATGAAACTGAGAGTCTTACCCTCGGCCTCACGGGCTAATCTGAGGTACAGAAGGCCCAGAGTCCTCTGCTGCAGTCCATTATATAGTCAGAACCTCTTTCACATGGAAACATGTGCTAACAAAGGTAATTTGCATTCAGAGGTTACACCTTTTGGGGGATATGTGACCATTTGCTTAGAGACCAACACTCCTTGTGTGCCAGTTATCTCTAAACTCCTAAAAACCTTATTATCTTTTGTTTTACTTATTTTGAAATGAGACATTTGTACCAGTCGCACTGAGACATTTCAAATGATACCAAAAATGTACAATACTCGATGATAATCACTCACATTAAAACTATGTATTGTCTTGGGTGAATTCAGGTGATCTGAGTATGAGAGAGAGAGGGTGAGGGATGAGGGAATGAAATGTAGATTAGGATGACTCGGAGGTGAGACTTTTGTCTCAAATGGTAATTTCCATCAAGATCCTGCCTTCTCAGGGTCTGGGGCCTGTTTCACAAAGATAGACTTTGACTATGGCTCAGATATAGTAGATAGTCAGACTTCAGATAGACATCTAAATCAGACCGTTGCACAAAGCCCTTAAGACTCTGACTATCTTAAGGAGGACTACACTGCAATGCATTCTGGGAAAAATAAGACACTTTTCAAAACAAAAAACATGGCGGATCGAGTAAGCGCATTCAACTGCTCAGTGCAGTTTACCCCAGCGGAAAATATGTGTTTGTTGGAGTATAACAGTTACAAGGACATTTTACTTGGGAAATTTAGCGGAGAATGTAGTAACAAGAAGAAATGTTTAAATGATGAGCCATTTCCCCTTTTCTTTTGGCTGTTTGTAATGTAACTGATTGTTACTGCTGGTTGCCAAGGTAACATAGAGTCTTAGACCTATAAGTTAGCCTGGGGGTAAGGTGTCTGGGGGGTAAGTTAGCCTGGGGTTGGGTGTCTAATTTTTTTGTTCTAAATTAAGTCAGTCTTAATTATTGTGAAACAGTCTAACTTGCATTAGACTAGTCTATGAGCACATTTTAGACTTGTCTAACACTATAGACCGCTCTAAAATAGCTTTGTGAAACTGTCCCAAGGTCGCTCCTTAACCAAACTGTCCGGCATTTTCTAATTTCTCAAGTCTTACAACGGCACTGAGTCTTCGTGTATTTCTGGGCCCACTGCAACCGTCTCTGCCTGTGAGCATTGGTTATAGCAGGTTTATGCACACCTGCACGCCTCTGGAGGATCCCACACCTTGAGGCTCGCGGGACTCCAGAACCAGCAGCTTCAGAGACCAGTTTGCTGCTTTGTAATGGCATTTTAGCAGCTGCTCTCTTAATCCGATGATTTAGTCTGGCAGAAACCTTCCTCATTATGCCTTTATCTGCACGAACCCGTCTGTGCTCTGAACCAGCCACAAATCTCTTCACAGCGCGATGATCACGCTTCAGTTTTCGTGAAATATCTAATGTTTTCACACCTTGTCCAAGGCATTGCACTATTTTACGCTTCTCCGCAGCTTTATCCTTTCACTTTCCCAGATTGCTTGAAACCTGTGGCCTGCTTAATAACGTGGAACATCCCTCTTCAGTAGTCTTCCTTTAATTGGGCTCACCTGGCAAACTAATTATCACAGGTGTCTGAGATTGATTTCAGCGAGACACAATGCTAAATATTTAATGTTTATGACACTTAATTCCAATTTGCATAATAATTTGGAACACGGTGGAGTAAATAATACTAATTTAATTGAAAACTGGGAAATAAAGCACATTTTAAGAGACATTTGTGCCCGTCCTCTGTCATTCTCTCGCTTTAATCTGGAGCGTTTCTCTCCAGCAAACCTCTGTTTTAATGGAACTGTCCATCGCGCCGACGGCACACTTCCAGAGACGGCCTGACAAAGACAAAATCAGCCCGACACAATTTTTCATGTTTCAGCGCTGAAGGTGTTTAGAGCCTAGGCGTCCAAAGCAGCAATTTCAATGCTAAATAACAATCAAGGCTACAGTGCGCTAAAAATACCGGCGCTGGCAGCGGCCCATCAATTACACTCGGCCCCCGGGGACGGCTTTAGCATTTCTCCAGAGGAACGCCAGCTTTCAGCAAGATTCTCCAGCTAATGAAAAACACATAACGAAGGTATACGGCAAGGCCGGAGAAAAGGTTGCATGTTTAGAACAGCAGCAGGAGGAGCCAGTGACTTTCAGACTTCTCATATTCCTGAAACAGCGTTTATACGGGCCTGATTTACATCAGTCTCGAACACGCACGAAACCACACAGCCTGTGCATTTTCACACTCATGCATTAACATTTACAGATCATTTCTCCATAGGTTTGAATCATGGTTTGAAGCATCTTGAATATAATATTTCAGTTTTTGTCAATATTTTAAGAGAAGAGAAGAAATGAGAAGAAGATACGAGAAGAGATGATATCAGAAGAGATGAGAAGAGAACAGAAGATACGAGAAGAGATGAGAAGAGAAGAGATGATACGAGAAGAGATGAGAAGAGAAGAGAAGAGAAGAGAAGAGAAGAGAAGAGAAGAGAAGAGATGATATGAGAAGAGATGAGAAGAGAAGAGAAGAGAAGAGAAGAGAAGAGAAGAGAAGAGAAGAGAAGAGAAGATATGAGAAGAGAAGAGAAGAGATGATATGAGAAGAGAAGAGAAGAGAAGAGAAGAGAAGAGATGATATCAGAAGAGATGAGAAGAGAAAAGAAGAGATGAGAAGAGAACAGAAGATACGAGAAGAGATGAGAAGAGAAGAGATGATACGAGAAGAGATGATACGAGAAGAGAAGATATGAGAAGAGAAGAGAAGAGAAGAGAAGAGATGATATGAGAAGAGAAGAGAAGAGAAGATATGAGAAGAGAAGAGATGATATGAGAAGAGAAGAGAAGAGAAGAGAAGAGATGATACGAGAAGAGAAGAGAAGAGAAGAGAAGAGAAGAGAAGAGATGAGATGAGAAGAGAACAGAACAGAAGATACGAGAAGAGAAGAGAAGAGAAGAGAAGAGAAGAGAAGAGAAGAGAAGAGAAGAGAAGAGAAGAGAAGAGATGAGAAGAGAACAGAAGAAAAGAGAAGAGAAGAGAAGAGAAGAGAAGAGAAGAGATGATACGAGAAGAGAAGAGAAGAGATGAGATGAGAAGAGAACAGAAGATACGAGAAGAGAAGAGATGAGATGAGAAGAGAACAGAAGAGAAGAGAAGAGAAGAGAAGAGATGAGAAGAGAAGAGAAGAGAAGAGAAGAGATGATATCAGAAGAGATGAGAAGAGAACAGAAGATACGAGAAGAGATGAGAAGAGAAGAGATGATACGAGAAGAGATGAGAAGAGAAGAGAAGAGAAGATATGAGAAGAGAAGAGAAGAGAAGAGAAGATATGAGAAGAGAAGAGAAGAGAAGAGAAGAGAAGAGAAGAGAAGAGATGATATGAGAAGAGAAGAGAAGAGAAGAGAAGAGAAGATATGAGAAGAGAAGAGAAGAGAAGAGAAGAGAAGAGAAGAGATGATATGAGAAGAGAAGAGAAGATATGAGAAGAGAAGAGATGATATGATACGAGAAGAGAAGAGATGATACGAGAAGAGAAGAGAAGAGAAGAGAAGAGATGAGAAGAGAAGAGATGATACGAGAAGAGAAGAGAAGAGAAGAGAAGATATGAGAAGAGAAGAGAAGAGAAGAGAAGAGAAGAGAAGAGAAGATATGAGAAGAGAAGAGATGATATGAGAAGAGAAGAGAAGAGATGATACGAGAAGAGAAGAGAAGAGAAGAGAAGAGAAGAGAAGAGAAGAGAAGAGATGAGAAGAGAACAAAAGAGATGAGAAGAGAAGAGAAGAGAAGAGATGATATGAGAAGAGAAGAGAAGAGAAGATATGAGAAGAGAAGAGAAGATATGAGAAGAGAAGAGATGATATGAGAAGAGAAGAGAACAGAAGAGAAGAGAAGAGAAGAGAAGAGAAGAGAAGAGAAGAGATGATATGATATGAGAAGAGAAGAGAAGAGAAGAGAAGAGATGATATGAGAAGAGAAGAGAAGAGAAGAGAAGAGAAGAGATGATATGAGAAGAGAAGAGAAGAGATGATATGAGAAGAGAAGAGAAGATATGAGAAGAGAAGAGATGATATGAGAAGAGAAGAGAAGAGATGATATGATATGAGAAGAGAAGAGAAGATATGAGAAGAGAAGAGATGATATGAGAAGAGAAGAGAAGAGATGAGAAGAGATGATACGAGAAGAGAAGAGAAGAGAAGAGAAGAGAAGAGAAGAGATGATATGAGAAGAGAAGAGAAGAGAAGAGAAGATATGAGAAGAGAAGAGAAGAGAAGAGATGATATGAGAAGAGAAGAGAAGAGATGATATGAGAAGAGATGAGAAGAGAAGAGAAGAGAAGAGATGATATGAGAAGAGAAGAGAAGATATGAGAAGAGAAGAGAAGAGAAGAGAAGAGAAGAGAAGAGAAGAGATGATATGAGAAGAGAAGAGAAGAGATGATATGAGAAGAGAAGAGAAGATATGAGAAGAGAAGAGATGATATGAGAAGAGAAGAGAAGAGAAGAGATGATACGAGAAGAGAAGAGAAGAGAAGAGAAGAGAAGAGAAGAGAAGAGAAGAGAAGAGATGAGAAGAGAAGAGATGATACGAGAAGAGAAGAGAAGAGCAGAGAAGAGAAGAGAAGAGAAGAGAAGAGAAGAGAAGAGAAGAGAAGATATGAGAAGAGAAGAGAAGAGAAGAGAAGAGAAGAGAAGAGATGATATGAGAAGAGAAGAGAAGAGAAGATATGAGAAGAGAAGAGATGATATGAGAAGAGAAGAGAAGAGAAGAGAAGAGAAGAGAAGAGAAGAGAAAAGAAGAGAAGAGATGAGAAGAGAACAGAAGAGATGAGAAGAGAACAGAAGAGATGAGATGGCTCTGACTTTGTTTGTTTCCGCTTTTGTCCTTTAATCGAACTTTTATTCGTGTTTGTTGTTACTGTGACAGTCTTTACTTGTCCCGCTGTGTCTTGCCTTCTTGCATCTCATCAGTACTTCGTTGTCTGTCCTCCTGATGGTGTTTTTTCTCCCTGTTTTTCTCTTGCCTTCCCTTTATACACATACAATTGTCACAAAACGAAGCCTTATTGACCATGATATAAAACCCCCGGTTATACGGCACCTCTAACCAAAGCGGTTCCTTTATCACTGATGGTCTCAGATTCTGGTCACGTCTATTAAACAGCTTGTGGAAATATCCTCTTCTCGTTTCTCTCCACAGACTTCAGTTCAAAGCACAAACATAATCCCAGCATTCTGATCCACACCTTCCCACAAGCCTTCCTGGACCTGAGCCTACCTCAGAATGGTGAAACGGATACGGTGGGTATCCGACAGACCGCTTACAAAAAGAGCCATCAAACGCTGAATACTGGATGTGGAATATCTCTTTAATATCTCAGCTGTTTCTCATATACAGGAATTAACTTAAATGGAGAGGAAAAAAAAAAACTTCTGCTTTTCAGATGTTTCACCCCAGAAAAAGAGCCCAACAATCTCAGCAATAACTCAAAATGTGCTCAGATCTGCTAAAATCTGCAAATCAGAAGTCAGAGATCTCAAAGTGAATTCAAACGTTTGATCTGATTCGCTCTCCACGTTTATTGTACAGCTCTAGACTCTTCCAGGATGACGACTAGTGACTCATTTGCATCCGTTTGCATTATTCCAGCCAACAGGGAATGTTCTCAGAACCTTGGCTAATGTTCTGGAAAGGTTTTCTCATACAAACATTCTTCCAGTAACGTTAATAGAACCTTCGTTCAACGATATCTGGTCTTCAATAATGTTCTCAGGACATTAGCACTAAAACATTATATATACATCGTTCATGTAATGTTTTTTCCTAAATCGCTTTAGTTTGACGGTTGTCTAATGTTTTTCAAATGTTTCAGAATGTTCAGAGAACATTTACAGTAAAAGTAAAAATTAACGTTCCCATAATGTTTGCAGAATGGTATGTTCGCATTGCCAAAAAACAAAAACAACGTTTTTCATACATTTAAATAACTGGACGCCTTGAACTTTAAGAAATAACGTTTTCCTAACTTAAAGGGATAGTTCACCCAAAAATGAAAAAGTGCATCTCTCCATCATATAAGTGCATCTGTCCATCATAAAAGTGCATCTGTCCATCATAAAAGTGCATCTGTCCATCATACAAGTGCATCTGTCCATCATACAAGTGCATCTGTCCATCATAAAAGTGCATCTGTCCATCATATAAGTGCATCTGTCCATCATAAAATTATCCATATTTAAAACTTTATAAAGTAAGATAACTAGCTTCCGTCCAAACGAACATACGGATTCCACTTAAAGCGCCAGAAGAATGTCATGTAACACCTAGGATGAGTTCAGGGTGAGTAAATCATGGGCTAATGTTCATTTTTGGGTGAACTATCGCTATAATGGGAAGATTAGCTGAATGTTATTAGAACACATATTTGTTGGGATTTCTCCACAGAACATTGAGAAGAAACTCAGTAGAGAAGAACTCACAGTAGACGTCCACCCTGATGGACTTGATGGCCGGGGAACCCAGTCCGTTCTCGGCCTTACAGTAGTAGCGTCCGCCCTGGTGTCTCTGGATCTTCGAGATGTGGAGGGTTTCGTTGAACACGCTGGAGTCCTGGAAGCGATCCGAAACACTGCCCGCCGTCTTCGTCCATCGAATCTGCATGAGAAAGAAAAGTGGGTAACACTTTATTTTACAGTGTCCTTGTTACACATGTGACCCTGGATCACGTCACCAGTCTCGAGTCGCACGGGGATATCTGTGGCAATAGCCAACAATACATTATACAGGTCAAAATTATACATTTTTCTATTATGCCAAAAATCATTAGGATATGAAGTAAAGATCATGTTCCATGAAGATATTTTGTAAATTTCCTACCGTAAATATATAAAACATTTATTATTATGAGTGAATGCAGCACAATCGCCAACATAAATGAACAACTTTAAAGGAGATTTTCTCAATGTTTTTTGCACCCTCAGATTCCAGATTCTCAATAGTTGTATCTCGTCCAAATATTGTCATATCATAACAAACCAAACATCACTGGACAGTTTATGTAGGCAGCTTTCATAGTATGTGTATTATTATAGTCCAGGTTCACATATGTTACATGTACGTATCATAGTAATAACAGTCAATTATGTATAATAACATGCAACTAACCCTCAACCAAATCCTAATAATTAATAACCAAATTAATATTACTCAGTACTTAAATGTATAATTACACTGTAACAATGACACCTTAAAATAAAGTGTAACCAAAAAATTACTTAAATCTCTAATCGTACCGTTTCACCCATTACTCACCATTCAAAACGTCTACGCAAGTATTCTGCACTTGGCAAACACTACAGATAAAGTTTTCTCATGGTCAATTTGGACATTTTGCTCTATTTTGTCTTTCAGACTAGTGGAAAAAAACATCCAAAATACAAATGTAAGATTTTATTGCACTTTATGTATTTGCGTCTGTAGATTTCAATTACGCTACATATCTCCACTTCAGCAGCACTTACATCTTACAGCTTTATTCATATCTATATTCTGAAGGATTTTACTGAGGGGTTTGTTCATATGCCATTCACTTGATATTTATTTGACACTTTATTCCTAAAAAACAAAAACAAATTCTGTGAGATTTCCAAAACCCCATCTGTGAAAACCTTTAACAAAATCAAACAAGAATTTTGAAATTCACTGTTCAGATATCTTTGGGAAATTAATGCATATTTGATTAGATAATGCCTCATTTGCATTTACACACATACAATTTGATAAAACTTGTGATGCAAATCACTTGACTTAATGCACTGTGGTTAATCAACTGTGGAAGTTTGCTGATATCAGGATAGTAGTTAACGTGTTTACCCTGTTTACCTGTGGTGCCTTGCCTTAAAGCTCCAGATGTTAGACACTCATAATAAATGCAAATGCAACAGAAACAATATTTTGCGCATCTCTTTACACAACCCAACAGCACATCCATAACCCACCCACACTCCACACACTGCGAGGCAAAGCTTGTGTGTCAGAATGAATCGAGAGCGCCGGTCTGATGCACTGATGAACACTGAGAATGAAACTTCAGCGAGCCGACCTTGAAAGCGATGAATCACGTTGTGTATTAAACTAGTTGCTTACACTTTAGATGCTTTTTGCTTTTGTCACAAGCGTATTTATAAATGTTCATCTCCTTGAGCAGCTGAAGGCCTAACAACCGTCACAAGCAGGGAGGAGAAACGCAGAGACCGAATGTCCCGAAAACCATTGGTTTCCAGGATGTGTTGTTTCTCGGTGCTCTTTGACCCACTTATCTTTATACGTAATTTCATAATTACTTCTATTGTCTTTAAAATATGGTTAGTACTGCCAAATGTACTGGCAAACATTTATGGTAAGCTAAAATATAATTTAATGACATTTCAATGGAAAGTTGTGTCATATATTTAAATATATTTGTTACGATGAAGTTGAAATTTAGTAAGATATATTAACTTGTAATGTTCCATCAAATAACACACTACTGTTAAAATTACAATCAAGTTCTTTACATTTCTTTAAAGCACGACACAAGATTATTAAAACATAAATATTGTTTGAAGTAAAACTTAATCTGAAATGATTGTAAAGTGCACTTTTTAAAAGTTCATGAAAGTGTACACTCTTAAAGTAAAATCTAATTAAGTGGCCTTTTATTCGATTTTTTTTAACTCTAACTTTAAGATTTGAAGTGCACATCAATGTGTTTAAGCAGTCTTCTATTCCACAAGGGTTCTGTTGCATCTCTCGTCGTGTGTGTGTGTGTGTGTGTGTGTGTGTGTGTGTGTGTGTGTGTGTGTGTGTGTGTGTGTGTGTGTGTGTGTGTGTGTGTGTGTGTGTGTGTGTGTGTGTGTGTGTGTGTGTGTGTGTGTTGTTCGTCTCGTGTGTGCAGATGCTGTGTGGCACTATGTCACACTCACTCGTTTGTCAGACAAATGCCAGCGCGAGTCCTCTGGGAACCCCTCCTCGCCATTTCCGTTTGACAATGCCAGTGTCAATTTAGCAATGCTAAGACGTTGTGTATTCAAGCCGAGTGACAAGGTGAACCACATGCTGCCATTCACTTCAGTTCAGCGTCATGTCCCAGTCGAAGGCAGATCAACCGGCGTGTTCCTGTGGAAGCGAGGGGAGGATCGGAGGGGGATTGAACATCCCAGTCATGGGATCCTGGGAAAGTCAGGACACGTAAAAGGAGGGACTGTTTTCTGTTTATGAACTCATTCATTAGTCCTATGATTTTAACCTCTGGGGGGAAAATGGTTTATGGACAGTTCAAGATCAATAATCGTTCAAGCGAAGCATTGATGCATTAACATTCACCGCGATTCATAACATCATCAAGTGTCTTATTCTATAAAGCCAATAACTGATTTTGGTTTGAACAAAAGAGAAAAGGTTGTGTGTGCAATATGATCATGTTAATGAGAACTGTTACACAATATTTCAGACTGTTTTCGCCTGGAGCCAAATAATAAAATACTGAATCCAGATTTATGAGAATGAGGTTTGCAGTAAATGCTGTCCTTCGGAACTTTATATTCATCAAAGAATCCTAAAAAAAATAAATGAAAACAAAAATATGAAGCGGCACAACTGTTTTAAACACCGATAATAATCATAAATGTTTCTTGAGCATCAGATCATCATATTAGAGTGATTTGTGAAGGATCATGTGACACTGAAGACTGGAGTAATGATGCTGAAAATTCAGCTTTGATCACAGGAATAAATTACACTTTACTATATATTCACATAGAGAACAGCTGATTTACATTAGAATAATATTTCATAATTTTTACTGTAAACATCAAAAAATGTGTCCAACCACAAACTTTTTGCGAGTCATTATTATATGTATTTTAGTGATTGCATTAGCAAATCCACCACACACAGTCAGCTCAAACAGGAAAGTTAAACTTCACAAACATAAGTCTATATTCATATTTTTTAGGGCAATTAGACACATGGACCGCTCCATGTGACCTCTGAAGACACGTGAGGGAAGTGTTTGCGTATTTAACACACAACATGATGTTTCTGTGTGAAAGCCGAAGCCTGAGAGGACAGACAGACTCGTAATCCTCACTGTCGGCGCTTCGTGATTAATCTGACAGTCATTTCAAACCGAGGTGTTGTTGTGAATATGAATCGAGTCGGCCGTGATCTTTGTGAGAAGATTCAACAAAGATGAGCCGGAAAACCCAGCCACAGAAATAGCAACAAAATAAAGCCCTGAAACCGCTGAGAGAAAAAAGAGTATGCCTTTAAACACAGTTCAACAGAATGTAATTTCAGACATGGTGTTTAAAGAGGACCTATTACGCTCTTTCACAAAGTCTTGATGTTTTCAGGCTCTACTAGAACCGGTTTTCCTGCAGTAATGTTGATTATTCTCCTCATATTCTCCATTGTTGCGGCTCCTCTCTTCCCAGTCTGTCAGTAACGCTCCGTTTACTTCCTGTCTCTATGAAGCCCCTCCTTCTGAAAAGCACACTGTGCTCTGATTGGTCGGCTGGAGCAGTGTGTTGTGATTGGTCGAGTGCCTCGAGTGTGTTTGGGAAATGCCCCGCCCCTTTCCATAACCGCCAGTTTAACACACTACTAACTAACTCAGTACTTGTATTGTATACTATTAGTACAACACAATAGTGCACTATTTCTGAAGTCACATGAAGATTTTTATAAGGAACAGACTGAAATTTGCTCTTAAATTCATTTTAATATGTCTCATCACGTATAGCCATCAACGTTTAACAGGCAAAAGTGAAGATTCATGAATGGAGAAGCTCTTAGTTTAAGCTCTGGATTAAAACTGTACTAGGAATTGCTCTGGATAAGAAACATCCGCTGAAACATTAGTGAAGACTAATGCATATTATAAAGCTTTTTCCCCCGGTCTCAGGCTTCCAACCAAACTCAGGAGACAGACGGTTGTGAAAAGCTTGAACTTTGTCAATGAGATCAATCTGAAATGATGCAAAAAAAAAAAAAGAACAAAAAAAAGATGTTCTTCCTAGGTATCATCTCGTGCAAATATCTAAACATTCAATCCTTTCAGGAAAAACCACATGAATGTTCCATGTTTTCCACATGTGATCACATGTATTTCACATGGGAACGGCTCCAAAACCACGTTTCCCATGTGCAAAGTACTGTACGTGATCCACATGTGAAAATCATTTACTTAAGAAGCAAAATTACTTTAGATGTAAAGTCAGTGTTCTGGAAAAAAAAGTATTTCAGCTTAAAAAAAGAACAAAAATCATTTATTTTTCTAGCCCCATTATTTGTTCTGAGTTGTTTTAAGCACAAACTCACTTCATTTTGATACATTTTTCAGAAAACAATTCTTAATATGTTCAGTCATTTTTGCTTCTCCAGTAAATGTATCTTGATTTCAGAATGTTTAGGGTATTTGTGTTGGAAAACAAGTCAGAAACACTGAGGAAGAGCATCATTTTTTGCCGTGCACTGAAATACGTTCTAGGATCGAAACGCTGGTGGAACTGGCATCCGTATGAAGGTCTGGGACTCGGATGTGCTTGTGGAGGCATTACGCCGGTAAACGAGATCTTCTGTCCAGAGGGACGTCTGCTCGACTGGTGGCGTAATCCGAGAGACGAGCAACAAATGGAGGATTATAAGCACTAATGCCAACATTACACGAGGATATTAATACTAGATTTCATTAAAATCAACATTGAAATGATCTCACAGCTTGATTTATTTCTTAAAGAGGACATTTTATGCTTTTGTCCATGTTCATCTTTCTTTAGTGTGTAATGTTGCTGTTTGAGGATGAAAAAGGGAGTTATTCTCTATTTGAGTGTCATTGTTTCTGAATTCTCTGAAAGGCATTGGACTATATTTTCTTTAATCTTCTTTAAGCGCAACGGAGCAACTGTGTCTAAAGTGCTGGAAAAAAATGTAAAAGTAAAAAATTTCTGTCGCAATATCGAGTTCTTCTAAGCTATCTGGGATGCTGAGATGATGAAACTGATCAGGAAGATTATTAATAAAGCAATCTTTAGTGGCAGAAGTGATAGGTCTAACATATTTGTAACACGGAGTCGGCTTTGCAACCTTTGCTAAATTAAGTTTACACGAGACTAGATAATGATCTGAGATGTCATCGCTCTGCTGCAGAATTTCAACGGCATCAACATTGATTCCATGTGATAATATTAGATCTAGAGTATGATTACGACAATGAGTAGATCCTGACACGTGTTGTCTAACTCCAATAGAGTTCAGAATGTCTTTAAATGCCAATCCCAATGCATCTTTTTCATTATCTACATGTATATTAAAATCACCAACAATTAGGACTTTATTACCCCTTTTCCACCAACAAGAACCGGGTGCTGGTTCAGAGCTAGAGCTATTGCCAGTTCGGAGTTGGTTCGACTGACGAACCGGTTTGCGTTTCCACCGGCCAGAGAGCCACAACAGAGCTATATCTTACGTCACTGCATACGTATCATGTTGCCCAGCAACGCTAGTCCGGCAGCGCCAAACACAAACACACCAGACTTGTTCGAGATGCATCGGCTTCTCGCAGAACGATCAGCACATGAAATCAAAGCACTGCGAAAGCGATCAAAAAGCACAAGGAGTCGTATGATCTCCAAACACTCCCGCAGCTCTGATCGGTCCACACTGCTCCGATGCATCTCGAACAAGGCATCAACAATAATAGACGTTGCGTTACTATGGATGCTCATGGGTTTGTGAAAATAAATCGGCATCCAAACACGGCGAATCCAACGCGTTCGTGCAGCTCACCGTAACTTACATAGACGGATATTATAATCGAGCTGCTATTAGCTCGACTAGCTGCTATTTAAAAATGGCGGTCACAAGTTTCTCTTCAGTCTTGTTGGCCACGGTAACCCCGCCCCCAGCCTCTGACGCAAGCGGTTCTTTCTTGGCTCCGTTCTAGACCCTGCAATGATTTGGTGCTACTTAAGAACCAGTTTTACTGGTTCGGAGCTGGTGCTTTGGCGGTGGAAAAACAAAGAACCGATTTGAAACTAGGCTCTGGCTCCGAACCAGCACCAGCTCTGCCTTGGTGGAAAAGGGGTATATCTGCAGCCAGTACTAACTCTGATAGAAAATCTGCAAATTCTTTGATAAAGTCTGTATGGTGCCCTGGTGGCCTGTGTACAGTAGCCAGCACAAATCTCAAGCATGATTTATCATTTACACTAGATATTGTTACATTAAGCAACAACACTTCAAAAGAATTATATTTGAAACTAGACTTCTTAGTAATTCAGAAAATATTACTATAGATTACAGCAACACCTCCCCCTTAGCCTTTCAGACGAGGTTCATGTTTATAACAGTAATCTTGCGGGGTGGACTCATTTAAAGTAATGTAATCGTTTGGTTTTAGCCAGGTTTCTGTCAAACACAGCACATCTAGGTTATAGTCTGTAATCATATCATTAACAATAAGTGCTTTTGAAGTAAGGGATCGAATATTCAGCAACCCAAGCTTTATCTTTTGCTCATTTGTATCATATCTGTTTTTTTATTTGTTGAGCATCAATTACATTTTTACCCTTAGATGGGTTTGGAAGTTTTTTGTATTTCCTAATTCGGGGAACAGACACAGGGCCCTATTTTAACGATCTGATACGCAAGTATCAAACGCGAAACGCAAATAATTTTGTGGGCGGGTCTCGGGCGCTGTTGCTATTATACCGGCGGGATAAATGACTCTTGTGCCCGACGCACATCTAAAATGTGTTGGTCTGAAGTAGCTTCATTACTCATAGGTGTGGTTTGGGCGTAACATGAAATAAACCAATCAGAGCATCATCTCACATTCCCTTTAAGAGCAGGCGCACTTGTTCCATGGCGGATTGCTATTATAACGGCGGATTTGCCAGACGCACGCCAGGAGCGGTTCACAGCCGAGGAGACCGACGTTCTCGTCAGGGCCGTAAAACACAGAGAAGTGACGTTGGGGATGGAGAAACACACCCAAACTAGCTTCTGTTAAACAGGCGTATGATAATTTGGGTAAATGTGTAAGCTAGATTTATGCCTATTTTTTCACATCTTCATGGACACAACAATGATTTCCCTCGTGTGTTAATATTTTTCCTTGTAATAATGTATGGTTTTCTAAAAATGAGAACTGCTGCTTCTGTGTAGATGAGAGAAGCAAAGTGTATGTGTGTTGTGCTCACGCTACATTATGGCCAAGCATGCGCCCTTAAAATAGCATCTGAATAACATGCGTAACGCTCCACTGACTAGAGTTTTTCTAAACTAGACTAAACTAGGTTTCTCCTGGTCTGTGGCGGAATTGTTTTCTGAAACTGCAAAATAGCACCAGGGAACGTTTGCGCCGGAACACACATCCTCTTTTTGCTGAACCGCCCCTAGGAGCGCAAGTTCATTCCCTAATTTACTGACGTGCGTCTGTGGAGGGAAAAGTCCGCTGTGTGTCGGGTGCAAAATAGGAATGATACATGTGTCTTGTACAAAGTCAATTGCGCTGGGTGCAAGATAGGGCCCACAGTCTCTATATGATGATAGCTAGGTGAAAGAGGCTCTGTGTGATGGGACTTATCTGACCTTGGTGACGTGAGACAGCTAGCAGACGGTCGGTTTAGCCAGTCTGTCTGCTTCCTGACCTGAGGCCCAGATTGTCATGTTTGAGCTCTAACTATGTGCCATATTACTAGAGAGAAGAGCAGCACCATCCCAGGAGGGATGAATACCATCTCTTTTCAACAGGTCGGGTCTGCCCCAAAAACTTTTCCAATTGTCTATGAATTCTATATTATTTTGCGGACACCACTTAGACAGCCAGCCATTGAGTGAGGACAGTCTACTAACTATCTCATCACTCCTGCGAACAGGAAGGGGGCCAGAGCAAATTACAGTGCCTGACATCGTACTCGTGAGCTCACACACCTCTTTAACGTTAATTTTGGTGATCTCCGACTGGCGGAGTCGAACATCATTAGTGCCGACGTGAATAATAATCTTAGAGAATTTACGATTAGCATTAGCCAGCACTTTTAAATTTGCTTTGATGTCAGGCGCTCTGGCTCCCGGCAAACATGTGACTATGGTGGCTGGTGTCTCTATTTTCACGTTCCGTGTAACAGAATCGCCAATTACTAGAGCACATTCACACATGCACACTCTTCAAAAATTACGCTTTAAATCTCTTGACAAACTAAAAGATGTAAATGACATTTGTATGTATTCTAAATAAAAGATATAGGTTGTACTGAATGTCAGCTTGCTTATTTTGCTCAAGATAAAGAGTCATGCAAACTAGAAACTGCTTTAACCACAGGTCGAGATCTGTCGTTCCAAACACACAACTTTGAGATGCTGTTTGCGAATGTTTGTTAGAACGATGGTTTCGAAAACACAGACTCGTTTAACTATAATGATAACGACCGAACTTGCGACCATAGTTGGCAACCTTTTGGGAAACCAGAGTGTTACTGACAGACTGGGAAGAGAGGAGCAGAAAATAATCAACATTCAAGCAGGAAAACCTGCTCTAGTAGAGCTTTAAAAACAACACCTTTAATGGTTTTAGTTGCACTTGCACTTGCACTGCAGAAGAGGGATATTAATGAGATGTTGAGACTGTCCTTATTAACGGCCTCAATAATGATCTGTTCTCAGGTGCTTCATCTGGTTTAATATATCAAAGGTTTCTCTCAGAAAGCGAGGTCGCTGAGAATCTCCTGCTGTTTTGTAACGATGTTCCCGGATCCGGAGCATCAAGCCCGAAACCTGCCCGTGGCTGGACCGGAGCAGACATCTTAATGATTCGATTTCAAAGGAGACACCAGGAATCTTTGATCTCCCCCGTTTTAAACTTTTAATTAAGCGCTGAGAAGCGTTGGAGTGTCACACATGCGAGATGAATGGTGGTCGGTGTGTCTCACTAACTCAACGGGCTTCACCTTTTCAACTGAAATACAGAGATCAATATCTGCTATGTGTGACTGTGCTGCGCTGGAGTGGACAAATTAATGGGCTGTATATTGATAAAAGGTGAATTAAATATTAATTAGGGTGAATGGGCAAAGTCAATCCCCCAGACACCGACAAATAACATTTCATTTATCCAATCCGGCAAACTGAGCTCGATGCAAAAAAAACTCCTGTTTAAAGCTGCAGATCATTTACTTTCAGCCGCTTCTAAATAAAGCAAATAATGTAAATTAATATCTGAGGAAAGAAGGATTTCTGTAAAAGATCAAGACGGAGAAATGGCTCAAATTGAATGAATGCTGCTTTCTCTATTGAAATTACCATAATTAATGTACAAATTGGTAATATTCACATCTTTTCTACAACTCAACTTCAACCACTTGCTAAGTTATGAAAAAACAAACAACTGAAATGGCAGATGGATGGATAGATAGATAGATAGATAGATAGATAGATAGATAGATAGATAGATAGATAGATAGATAGATAGATAGATAGATAGATAGATAGATAGATAGATAGATAGATAGATAGATAGATAGATAGAGTAACATAAAGATGGATGGATGGATGGATGGATGGATGGATGGATGGATGGATGGATGGATGGATGGATGGATGGTTAGATGGATGGATGGATGGATGGGTGGTTAGATGGATGGATAGATAGAGTAACATAAAAAAATACATACATTCATACATACATACAGTAAATAAATAAAATTAATTAATACATATAAAAACACAAAATACATATATTCATACAATAAGTAAGTAAATAAATAAATAAAATGCTGTAATATTTGACCTCTTGAACCCTTTTTCTGTGAGGAGCAGCAGTCCAGCAGATCACATGATGAACGTCTGCGACACACACCTCTGGATATCAGTGTGTGACGCACATCTCTACCTCCTCACACACACACACACACACACACACACACACACACACACACACACACTCTCTCTCTCAGCCGGCTGCTGTCCAGAACACACACTCGACACCGCCAATCTCATCTGGCTCCTGGCGCTCGCTGAGTGATAAATAAAACTGGTTTGTTGGCTGGCAGCATTTGAGGAATTGAAACATAACAGGGTTTGTGTGTCCAAATACTGAACGAGCAGATAAATCAGATTTTATGATGCAGCATTTCACCGAGAGACTGACTCTGATGACTCCAGTGATGCAGGGAAACAGGCTAACCATGTTTTAATCATGAAAAATAACGTGTTAGGCTGTAAATTAATATTAATGGCCACTACAATTCTACAGCCGTTAGCAAACAGGTCATTTTAGGCCTTTGTTTTTAAGTGAAATATTGGGGGGAAAAGAGGCAAAATTCACATTTATAGCTGTGGCAAAATAAAACTTTTGCATGCAATTTTATTTTAGTGTTTAATTGAACTTGCATGTCTCTGCATTTATTGCAAAAACGTACTAAATAAAACGATTAAACGACAGACAGACAGATCTGGCGCATTTGGGGAGCAATAACAATCATAAAAAAGTTCTGAGATACGGGAACAAACACGTCACAATATTCCTCATTATAATAATTCATGCGCAGAATAAAGGGGCGGGGCCTGGTAGAGTTAGTTAGTAGTGTGTTAAACTGGCGGTTATGGAAAGGGGCGGGACATTTCCCAAACACTCGAAGCGCTCGACCAATCACAACACACTGCTCCAGCCGACCAATCAGAGCACAGTGTGCTTTTCAGAAGGAGGGGCTTCATAGAGACAGGAAGTAAACAGAGCGTTACTGACAGACTGGGAAGAGAGGAGCCGCAACAATGGAGAATATGAGGAGAATAATCAACATTCAAGCAGGAAAACCTGTTCTAGTAGAGCCTGAAAGAGCATAATATGGCCTCTTTAAAATAACTACATGTTTTGCAGTTGTATGTAATCAGTCTAAAAAGTCTAATTCTTTAACTAATCTTGAGTCTGAACACCTGAACACAGTTTCTCCATCACATCTGTGAAAAAATAAATAAGCCTTTGTCTTGTAATGGACGTCGTCTGGGTTAATGGTGTTCATCCGGTCGTTGTGTGGTCATATTCATCTGGGAAATATGTGGGCAGAGCAGATGAACACTCCATTAAGACATTAATAAACACGTCTGACACCGTCACATTCCCTCAGGAGATCCAGCGGGGGAACTTTGGTCACGTTTAGAGCTTTATTTCAGAGATGATAAAACAAAAGAACTGTTTTTTCAGGCACTGCTCAATTTTGAGATTTTGCTCTTTTGCTTCCAGAAACAAGAGTGAAGCGGTTTGCTTTTGTCATGTGAACATCTGACTGCAATTAAGTCTGTACTCTGGTTTTTGGAAATAATCACATAATTGTTGCACGTAGTTATTGACTTCTGCACTGACGTCTCGAACAAACCCTTCATCATTAAGTAATAGCACCTGAAGAAGTATGAAAGACCTTTTTTAACCTTTTTTTGGTGCTCTTCAAAAAATTGCCTTTTTTTGTCAATGAAATTAACGTACTATATTTTAGTTTGATTAAGTTTTTTTTTCATATTTTGTATTTTTGGGGGATTTTTTTATACTAAATTATATTTACGCTGTATTTATAATCCATTTATTCACTTTTTGAGCATAGAAATTTTTTATTAAATTTCCAACTCAAACTGTCATAAATCTTGAACGCTTTAGAGCGACAGACTGAAGTTTGATCTCTGTTCAAAGACGACACTTGGCAGATTATTGCTGAAGTGAATAAAGTTTAAAAAAGTGAACTTAAAAAAAGTGACAGAATTTTACGTGTTTTGTTATGCTTTTTTTTTTACTCTAAAACTGCAAGAAAATCAAAGCCATAAACCTAAACAAGTTGTGCTCCACATTTGAGGCTGATATCTCAGTAAATGATCTTTCAGTGAGAGTGTGTTCGGCTGCAGTACCAAACGCTTCCACTAGAGGAAACTCTCTCATTTCCAATGCGTCATTTCTGACCGTGAGGAGCACAAGAGTGACTATTGTTTACAGGACCATTAAACCTTTTCCAATCATGTCCATGATTTTTTTGTGTGTTCACATAGCAAGTGTCAAAACCTTTACCAAGTTTTGTACTGCCCTGAACTGCAAAGTAAAAAAATAAAATAAATAAATAAAATTCGAGCATTTCGAGATTAAAGTCAAAACATTACGAGAATAAAGTTGTAATATTTTGAGATTAGTCAAAATTACGAGAATACAGTCTTCCGTAAAAGTTCTTTATATGCGTGTGTGTGTGTGTGTGTGTGTGTGTGTGTGTGTGTGTGTGTGTGTGTGTGTGTGTGTGTGTGTGTATGTGTGTGTGTGTGTGTGTGCGTGTGCGTCAGTGTGTAAATAAATGCGTTCGTGAAGTCGAACTTGATCTAAAAAAAATAGTAGCATTTTACTTTTATCTGGGCTTTCAACAAAAGGTAATTCTAGAGGTGCTAATCATTAATCTCAAAATATTTCGACTTTATTCTCGTAATTTTAGATTTTTTTAACGTTTTTTTTGCGGTTCACTTCCGTATTAGTATCATTCCGATGAAGTAAAAAAATAAATAATAAAAAAACATAAGTTTTTTCGGTCCAAAAAGCACGAGAGGTTGCACCAGGTCTCAGTCAGCACAGACGGCTATTATCGTGTGTGTTCTGGTCTCAGTCTCACCTGTGGTCGTGGGTGTCCGGTGACCAGGCAGGAGAGCTCCAGTGTCTCTCCCTCTCGGATGGTGTAAACCCTCTCGGAGTAACGCTCCTCCTCCACGTTACACGCGTGACCTGAGTGCACGATACGAACAGTAGGAGGCGCTGTGGAGAGAACACAAACATTCACTCTTTACTATTGTTGCTCGTATTGTTAGCTGGTTAAAGTTCACAACAAACAGCAATAACAGATCTAACCTTGCATTTACAGTTAAATGTGCCGTTTTTGCCGCTCTAAAAAAGAACAAGCCATCTTATCATTTACAGTAAAAAAAGCATGAATTGACATTCCAGGAACGCTTCTTAATAGTTCTTGTTATCAGTTATGTAGATTAGAATTCTGTAACAACTAACACTGGCAGTTAATAGTTCAGAATAATTAGGATTTATTTAAAGTCGTCTCTTCTGCTCACCAAAGCTGCAATTATTTGCTGGAAACTACAGTAAAAATTGTGACATATTATTAAATTTCGGCGCTATGTCTATTAAAGCAATTCAAGTCTGATCACAGCGAACAGTCAGGAGCATCACACAAACAGAAGTCAGTTAGTGTAGATAAATACATGCATGCAACACAGAAAGCATTCATCAATAACAGCCTTTTTCATGTTGTTTTGCTCAGTATTTGTGTGTGTGAAAGGCAAGTTCACACGAGATCATGAGCGAAGCCCACAGACATCTCTGCTAGTTTGTCTTTTACACCCGTAGCTCTTATTCTCACAGCATCATGCGTTTGTGAACTGATGTTTGCTGAGACAGATCATTGATGTCAGAATGAAGAGTGTGTTTTCAGCAGCTCAATAACGCTAAGTGTGAGAAACGCAGTGAAGACGGCGGAGGAATCGAGTGATGACATCACTTCCTTTGAGTCTGAGCGACACACACACACATATATAAAATAAATATAAAAAAATTAAAAAATAAAACAATAAAAATAAGTATATAAAATAAATATAATATATATATATATATATATATATATATATACACTGTAAAAAAAATTACATCCCCAAGTCAAAAATTTCAAGTGACCGATAACATCTACATTTTTCAATTAGTCTGACGATTATTTCTCATTGAGCCAATGTTAACAGAGTATTGCAACAAGAATTTCACTTGGGCCAATTGAAAAATTTAGATGTTATCGGTCACTTGAAATTTTTAATTTGGGAGGGTTAGAAATTTTTTACAGTGTATATAAAAATATATAAAATAAATATTTAAAAACATAAAAAAACATATTTGCATATGCAGTCATTAAATATGTGAGATCGCACAGAAAACTGAATACTGCACTTGTGTCTGAAGATGTTCTCTGGCATTTGATCCGTTTGCTTTAAAGTGTAAAACCCATTAGAGCAGAAGGTGCTGCTTCTCTTTCATGCGTTTAGAGTGTGATTGAGGTTTGATGTTTCCCACACACACTCTGCCTCGTTCATCATTTACATATCAAGCAGAAACAGGGAGGATTGTATATCCAGATATTTATTCGGGAACACAAACGTGGCGTCTCGAGGGCTTAACGTGTCGTTTCAGCAGCGCACGCGTTTACCTTCGACACTGATAGAGGAACAGCGAAGTCAAGAGAAACTCGTTATGTGAGCGACGGATTAGAGATACTGAACTCAACGACATCACACACACACTCACTCTCTCACTCTCTCACTCACTCACTCACTCACTCACACTCTCACTCTCTCACTCTCTCACTCACTCACTCACTCACTCACTCACTCACTCACTCACACTCACACTCACTCTCACTCTCACTCTCTCACTCTCTCACTCACTCACTCACTCACTCACTCACTCACTCAAACTCACTCTCTCACTCTCTCTCTCACTCACTCACTCACTCACTCACTCACTCACTCACTCTCACACACACAAATGCACTCACACACACACACACACACACACACACACACACACACACACACACTCACTCACACTCACTCTCTCACTCACTCACTCACACTCACTCACTCACACTCACTCACTCACACTCACTCACTCACTCTAACACACACACACTCACTCTCTCACTCTCTCACTCTCTCACTCAGTCTAACACACACACACTCACTCACTCACTCTCTCACTCACTCTCTCACTCTAACACACACACACACACACTCACTCACTCTCTCACTCTCTCACTCACTCACTCACTCACTCACTCTAACACACACACACACACACACACACACTCACTCTCTCACTCACTCACTCACTCACTCACTCACTCACTCACTCTAACACACACACACACACACACACACACACACTCACTCTCTCACTCACTCTCTCACTCACTCTCTCACTCACTCACTCACTCACTCACTCTAACACACACACACACACACACACACACACACACACACACACACACTCAGTCACTCACTCACTCACTCACTCACTCTAACACACACACACACACACACACACACACACTCACTCTCTCACTCACTCTCTCACTCTCTCGCTCACTCACTCAGTTGGATTTTGTCTTGCTTAGTTTGGGACATTTAATATTCAACAATATTATTGATCTGCCTTACTTAGGGTGGACGATGACGCAATTTTCTTCTAGAAACAAACTATGTTGTATTATTTTCATGTTATCTCTGTAAAGCTGCTTTGATACAAGCTGTACTGTAAAAAGCGCTTCATTGGAATGGTACTAATACGGAAGCCCTGAACCACAAAACAACAACAACAACAACAACAAAAATATACGTTAAAAAAATATATATCTAAAATTACGAGAATGCCTCACTCTAATGTTTCAGCTTATTGTAATTACATTTTACATAAATCGCTGCTGAGAAACTGTGGAAAAAACCCTCAATTTGTCCCGATTCAGTTTCATTTCAGGAAAGTCTCTTCTTTGAGAGTCTTGGATCAAGATGGTTGCATACTAAATATTTGAACTAACATGGAGCTTTTAAACTTTAATGATGTGAGGAAAAGATCAGAAGTGTGAACGCTCAGAGATGCATCAGCGACGGGACGCCAGACCAACACTTCATCCCATCATTCCCTGATTCTACACTCAACTCGTGTTCCTGCTCGAACTGTGATTCACGTCAAATCAAATAATTCATCCATCTATCTAGACATTCTCCAAACTGCTTGTCAAATGTAAGTTATCTGATTGGCCACTGCATTCATAAGCTCAACAGAAGTGTGTGTGATTGGTTATAATGTCCAACGGCAAAAAAAAAAAAAGAAAAAAAGAAATCTGATGCAAAGTAAGCAGATCTAAAAATGTAATGCAACGCTTTTCATTCAAATTCACATTTCCCTTTAATGGTGTAATAGATTGTGCAGAGGCATTTATTTTTATTTATTTTTATCCTTCTGTAGAATTTTGGGCCTTTTTTGATGCTAATCTAAAGCAGAACACGTTTGTCTTCCTACTAATACTTAATTCTTCATTCTAGAGCTGACTAATATTAACCAACACCATCCAACCAACTCACGACAGATGATCAGTCCTGTTAAACACTCAGTTTCACACTGAAATACGACCCAAACACGAAGAAGAGAGACATAGAGTGGCTTGAATCACACAGAACTGAACAATCAGACACCGAGCTTATCGATGAGATCACAGGAGCATGATGGGAAGAGGCCGTTATCTAGGTTGTAGTAAAGAGTAATGTACATGTCAAGGCCAGAAATCCTGAAAATACTGTAAGTCGAGGCTCTTTACCAAAAAGAGATGTATTTAATAACGCCGCGTCTACATCAGCGGAATGACTATAGTTCTGTCAGCAACTTTTCCTTTTCCAGAAGGAGAGGGCCGGTTTGACAGGGAACGCTGTAGTGCTTTATTATCATTTGTGCCGGAGAAACTGCGTATAACATCGTCCGTGTTCATCTATTACTTTAGCTAAAGCAACACCTGCAATTTGCATTTTAATGATCAGGATCCTCTTTCAGAGAGCCTTCAGCGTCCACGTCTTTTGTTAATGTTCACTTTCAGCCGCGCTCGATCCACATCAGTGTTTTTCCCTGGATGTTCTTTGTTGTGTGGCATTATAAAGCCATTAAAGCGCGCCGGCTCTGGATGTCGTCCCGTCAGACGCTGGTCATTTCTCTTATTTCTTTGTTTCTCGGGACTGGGACGAGACAGAAATCATCAGTGAAACACAATAACCGAAGCTCCTGCGGGAAACACACAGATCTCCTGTTATAGACTTTGATTTATAAAAAGACTTGTTTACGGGTGGTTGACATTTAAGCTTGAACACGGAGAAAGAACACAGAGAACAAGATGTGCGACTGATATTGTTTTGTTGCGCGGACCTTCGGTTATGGGAAAAGGTTATTGGTAATTGAATTTTTTGTTTTTGAAATTAATTTATCTCTCAGCATGTATTAGGCTGTGACCTACTGATAAAGAATATTCATCTGTGCTCAACATATACACAAATATGAGTCAGCACAACTGTTTTCAACACTGATAATAATCATAAATGTTTCTTGAGCATCAAATCATCATATTAGAGTGATTTGTGAAGGATCATGTGACACTGAAGACTGGAGTAATGATGCTGAAAATTCAGCTTTGATCACAGGAATAAATTACACTTTACTATATATTCACATTAAAACAGCTGAATAATATTTCATAATTTTTACAGTAAAAGCAGGCTTGGTGAGCAGAAGAGACTCAAAAACATTAAAAAATCTCAGCAAGACCTACTAACTAACATGATAAAACTAACATTAACCAATTCACATTAAACTGATAAATAAAGTTATGATTGACTGTAAACAAAGTGTTATTTTTCAAGTTCATATATAGTGATTTTTTTCATTTGAAAATAAAACAAAATTAAATTAAAATATAAAAATTAAATTAAATTAATTTAAATTAAATATATAAAATTAAATAAATAACAAATAACCAATCTAGCCATTCTCCAAACTGCTTGTGGAATGTAAGTTCTCTGATTGGCCACTGCATTCATAAGCTGGACAGAAGTGTGTGTGATTGGTTATAATGTCCAACGGCGCAACAACAACAACAAAAAAACATTTCAAAATAAATCTGATGCAAAGTAAGCAGATCTAAACTGTAACGCTACACTTCATTCAAATTCACATTTCCCTTTAATGGTGAAAGCTGGACTAGATTGTGCGGAGGCCTTTTAAACCGGTAAATAAAGTTATGATTGACTGTAAACAAAGTGTTATTTTTCATATAGTGATTTGCTTCATTTGAATAAAAAGCACAAACATGCCGCTTTAAACGATCAGGTCAAATCAAACACTGGTGTTGAGTCGCATGTCTTCAGTGTATGACAGTCTGGTAAACTGAACGGTAAAATGGCACAGGTTTGGTGTTTCCCTGCGAGTGTAAATGAAGTGTGTGTGTGTGTGTGTGTGTGTGTGTGTGTGTGTGTGTGTGTGTGTGTGTGTGTGTGTGTGTGTGTGTGTGTGTGTTGTCACGGACCGGCCCGCTGTGGCTCGTTCTGAGGTTATAGATCACTGAGGTTCAGATTAAGTCCTCTCACACCCGTCAGGTCTCCAGCGCTGGGCTTGTTGATAAGAGCGTCGCTCAAACACACACGCTTTATTTCAGACCATCACTGGAGAGTTATGACCAACGTCAGCCAATCCGGCTCTTATCCGGCTCTTATCCGGATCCGCAGATTCACAATCCCTGTCGTTTAGGGGAACAATCCCTGTACAGCAGGACGAGGATCATTACGGGACGAGCAGGACACAGGGAACACACTCACTTCATACCCGTTCATATTCAGAAAACTGGGTGGGGGGGGTATGCTTTAGCTCATAAACACACTCTGAAAGATTCTTTAATGGTTCTCTGCAGCATTGCAAGATTCAGCAGAACAAAACAAAAAACTGTTTAAGAAGCAATTTGTGAACCAGGAAGACTAATTTTTAAAAAGAGCTCATATTTATGTGTGTGTGTGTGTGTGTGTGTGTGTGTGTGTGTGTGTGTGTGTGTGTGTGTGTGTGTGTGTGTGTGTGTGTGTGTGTGTGTGTGTGTGTTAAAAATTACATACAATTTTAAATGTAACAAATTTATTAAGTTAAAAATGAACATAAATTCACAATAATTAATATAATTAAAATACAATATTAATGCCCTATTTTTATTTTATTATTATTATTATTATTTTACTTTTATTGTATTATTTGTAATACATAAATTATATATATATATATATATACTATTGTACACTATTTAACATTTGACATATTACACTATTACACTATTTAACATTATGTACAACCAATTTTACAAAATTAATATGAATTAATATAATATAAATATGATAATTATTATTATAATAATAATCTCTCATCCATGCTTATTTAATATCAATATTATTATTATTTTAGTTTAATTTTGTTAATCTTTGAAAAGAGCTCAGATATATATAATTTATTTGTGTGTATACACTCAAAATTCTCAGTATGTCAACATTATCAAATTCATCCATGATCAAATAATCTGTGTTATCCACATTCCTATTATGTATAACTTTGAACTCTATTCTCATACTGTATGGCAACTATCATCATAGCTCATTTATTTCTCCCAACAAATGAAAGATATTTTAATGAGACACAAGCGAGTCTGCTGAGCAATGAAGGAGAAACCACTGAGCCGTGACATCATCGCTCACAGGCGGGAATTAAGAGAGCAGTTTATCCTGAATAATGAGTCCATCCTGACGAATGCACTCCGGACAGAGAACGCTGCGATTTAAGATGTTTCCATGCCAGAGAAACGGCAGGACAATGAATCCTAAACGACTGTAAATCAAAGACGTGAGCGTTTGCTCTGAGGAATCCCGACACAAGAGCATCAGTCAAACATCACAGGAGCGATAACTAGAGGGATGAGCTCGGAAATCACACAAACAAAGAGAAACGGAGACGGGAAAATACAATCGAGCTCGAGACAAAAATGATGAAGAATGACGAGGTGGAAAACAAGAGCTGACGAGAGACTAAAGCACAGAATCCATGTTGACCTATTTCTGTAGGTTTATGAAGCTGATTCACAATATATTTACACTGATTTAGCTGGCAATAATAAATTAAACCACATTAATCATGATATTACAATCATTTAATTAATTAAGATTTTTTAAAGACATTACATTAATTGTCCATCTTTGTCATGTGACGAGTTTGATTCATTTCCATGACTCAGTTCAAATCATGAATAAACATATTATTTTAGTTATTTTAGTGCATATGAATAAATTGTATTCTGTTAATAGTTGCACTTTCAAGCCATTTTAGAGAACAATCGTACAAATAATGCTTTTTTATTTGCATTGATGGTTCCATGAAGAACTCTCAATGTCAATGGAACCACAAAATGTTCTTTATTGGCATTAATGGTTCCATGAAGAACCTTTAACATCCATGGAACCACAAAAGGTTAATTATTGGCGTCAATGGTTCCATGAAGAACCTTTAATGTCCATGGAGCCACGAAGGGTTCTTTATTGGCATTGGGGTTCATTATTGGCATTGATGGTTCCATGAAGAACCTTTAATGTCCATGGAGCCACAAAAGGTTCATTATTGGCATTGGGGTTCATTATTGGCATTGATGGTTCCATGAAGAACCCTCAACTTCCATGGAACCACAAAAGGTTCTTAATTGACATTGATGGTTCCATGAAGGTTATTTAATGTCCATGGAACCTCAAAAGGTTATTTATTGACATTAATGGTTCCATGAAGAACCCTCAACTTCCATAGATCCACAAAATGTTCTTTATTGACATCGATGGTCCCACAAAGAACCCTCAACTTCCATAGAACCACAAAAGGTTCATTATTATCATCAATGGTTTCATGAAGAACCTTTAATGTCCATGGAACCACGAAGGGTTCTTTATTGGTATTGGGGTTCATTATTGGCATCAATGGTTCCATGAAGAACCCTCAACTTCCATGGAACCACAAAAGGTTCTTTACTGACATTAATGGTTCCATGAAGAACCTTCAACTTCCATAGAACCACAAAAGGTTCTTTATTGACATTTATGGTTCCACAAAGAACCCTCAACTTCCATAGAACCACAAAAGGTTCTTTATTAGCATCAATGGTTTCATGAAAAACCCTCAACGTCCATGGGACCACACAAAAGGTTCTTTAAAGAGGAAAAAGGTTCTTCAGATTATTAAAAAGATCTTCTCACTAAGAAAACAAAGGTTCTTTTTTAGAACTCCTCTCTGAAAAAGTTTCTTTGGGGAACCAAAACTGGTTCTTAAATGGCATCGCTGCGGAAAAAAAACTTTTTGGAATCTTTATTTTTAAGAGTGCAGATACAAAAATATGGAATTGCATATACAATATCATCTAAAAAATGTTTTTTTGCATTAGTGCTGAGACCTGACGCAATCCCATCATCCTCTCTGGCCCCCGGAGAACAACATCGGCTCTCCTCCTTCATCCTCACTCGATTAAAGCCCGAAAAGTCACAATTAATCAAGTGACAAGAGTTCAACCCTGACAAGAGTTCAATTAGGACCGAGTGTGATGGTGATCAAACGCAGCAGTTCACAGGAAGTCCTGATTAAAGAGACAGTAACAGGATTAACAGTGTCATTTAGGCACGTTTGTTGTGTTTAGTAAACACAGAAAACAGGATAGAGGAAACGACACACACCGGGAACAGAACAGCAAACGTGGGACTGCATAATTACATCTATGGAGAAATAATTAAATCCTCACAAACTCAGGCAATTGCTCTGGGACAATCACGCTAGAGTCTGCGAGAACATTAGAGAACAATAAAGACTGCAGGACACCGTCTGCAAATTACACATCTCACAACACTCTTAGTTCATTTAAACTTCTGAGCGCTTTGGGTTTTTAGACTAGCATTAAACATCTGTGTGTGATATTTAGGCCATGGATTACTGATCAGCTCCACATCTGTCTTCAGTTAACAGCTGGAACTAAAAGACTATCACACTGTTGGCAACTTCTGATTAACAACTAATGTAAAGTGCCTCACACACCTGAAGTTTGCAAATATTTGAATGAGAAACCTTTTCCCAAAACATTGCTCACTAAAATATCTGTATTTTTTAATATGTAATATTTGTATTTGTAAAATATTTGTATTTTGTAACATATAATATTTGAATTTTTGCATAATATTTGTGATTTATGCCGGGGGTTTTTTGTGTGTGATTTATGAAAATAATTTTTTGCTATTTTTCAAAAACTGTTGCTCATTAAAATATTTTTTTTATGTACACTATTATTGTGATTTTTCAAAAGCTAGCTCATTCAAATATTTTTATTTTTCCAAAAACGTTGCTCATAATTATATTTTTTTGCTTTTTGCAAACTATTTTTGTGATTTTTCAATATATTTTTATTTTTGTAAATCATTATTGTGATTTATGTATACTGTTTTTGTCATTTTTACAAAAATGTTGATCATTAAAATATTATTGCAAAGTATTTTTGTGATGTTTTGCTCATAAAATTGTTTGTTTTTGTGAACTATATTTTGTGATTTTTCCAAAAATATTGCTCATTGAAATATTTTTGCAACATTAAACATTCAAATATTTTTGTGATTTTTGCAAATAATTTTTGGTGATAAAAAATTAAAATAAAATGTTCATAAAAATATTTTTGTGATTTTTGCAAACTAAAAAAACAACGTTTTCAAGTCAAATGATGGCGAGACAACAACACAATGACAGCCAGACGAGAAACATGATTTTAAATGCAGTATTTGACTCATATAGAGTGCTATACAGTGTGTGAGATATCCAGACATGAGTATTTCAGCTCTTCTGGATCCAGCATAGAGTGCTATACAGTGTGTGAGATATCCAGACATGAGTATTTCAGCTCTTCCGGATCCAGCATAGAGTGCTATACAGTGTGTGAGATATCCAGACATGAGTATCTCAGCTCTTCCGGATCCAGCATAGAGTGCTATACAGTGTGTGAGATATCCAGACATAAGTATCTCAGCTCTTCCGGATCCAGCATAGAGTGCTATACAGTGTGTGAGATATCCAGACATGAGTATCTCAGCTCTTCTGGATCCAGCATAGAGTGCTATATATACAGTGTGTGAGATATCCAGACATGAGTATCTCAGCTCTTCTGGATCCAGCATAGAGTGATATACAGTGTGTGAGATATCCAGACATGAGTATCTCAGCTCTTCTGGATCCAGCATAGAGTGCTATACAGTGTGTGAGATATCCAGACATGAGTATTTCAGCTCTTCCGGATCCAGCATAGAGTGCTATACAGTGTGTGAGATATCCAGACATAAGTATCTCAGCTCTTCCGGATCCAGCATAGAGTGCTATACAGTGTGTGAGATATCCAGACATGAGTATTTCAGCTCTTCCGGATCCAGCATAGAGTGCTATACAGTGTGTGAGATATCCAGACATAAGTATCTCAGCTCTTCCGGATCCAGCATAGAGTGCTATACAGTGTGTGAGATATCCAGACATGAGTATCTCAGCTCTTCTGGATCCAGCATAGAGTGCTATATATACAGTGTGTGAGATATCCAGACATGAGTATCTCAGCTCTTCTGGATCCAGCATAGAGTGATATACAGTGTGTGAGATATCCAGACATGAGTATCTCAGCTCTTCTGGATCCAGCATAGAGTGCTATACAGTGTGTGAGATATCCAGACATGAGTATCTCAGCTCTTCTGGATCCAGCATAGAGTGCTATACAGTGTGTGAGATATCCAGACATGAGTATCTCAGCTCTTCTGGATCCAGCATAGAGTGCTATACAGTGTGTGAGATATCCAGACATGAGTATTTCAGCTCTTCCGGATCCAGCATAGAGTGCTATACAGTGTGTGAGATATCCAGACATGAGTATTTCAGCTCTTCCGGATCCAGCATAGAGTGCTATACAGTGTGTGAGATATCCAGACATGAGTATCTCAGCTCTTCTGGATCCAGCATAGAGTGCTATACAGTGTGTGAGATATCCAGACATGAGTATCTCAGCTCTTCTGGATCCAGCATAGAGTGCTATACAGTGTGTGAGATATCCAGACATGAGTATTTCAGCTCTTCCGGATCCAGCATAGAGTGCTATACAGTGTGTGAGATATCCAGACATGAGTATTTCAGCTCTTCCGGATCCAGCATAGAGTGCTATACAGTGTGTGAGATATCCAGACATGAGTATTTCAGCTCTTCCGGATCCAGCATAGAGTGCTATACAGTGTGTGAGATATCCAGACATGAGTATTTCAGCTCTTCCGGATCCAGCATAGAGTGCTATACAGTGTGTGAGATATCCAGACATGAGTATTTCAGCTCTTCTGGATCCAGCATAGAGTGCTATACAGTGTGTGAGATATCCAGACATGAGTATCTCAGCTCTTCTGGATCCAGCATAGAGTGCTATACAGTGTGTGAGATATCCAGACATGAGTATCTCAGCTCTTCTGGATCCAGCATAGAGTGCTATACAGTGTGTGAGATATCCAGACATGAGTATTTCAGCTCTTCTGGATCCAGCATAGAGTGCTATACAGTGTGTGAGATATCCAGACATGAGTATCTCAGCTCTTCCGGATCCAGCATAGAGTGCTATACAGTGTGTGAGATATCCAGACATGAGTATCTCAGCTCTTCTGGATCCTGCATCCTGAAGTCGATGTGTTTCGGTTCAGCGCCTGATGAGTGTCTGAATGAGGCTCGCTGTGTTTATAACTATTCTAGTGATGTTAAACAAAGACTGACAGAGTTGAAGCGTAATGATCGTAATGTTGAAGTCATGACACTTACAGCCTACATTTAGCTTTGTACTTCGGCTTGATTTGTGAAGATTATCATGATGAACAAAACGTGTGAGAATCATAAACTTGTGATGTTCACAGATGGTATTTTCTACAATAATCCAATACAAAGATCCATCATCACCGGAGCGCTTGATAAATGCTTCGAGCGCTTCAGGACATTAAAGGTGATGTTTCAGTCTAAATGTTCCTGTTTGTTTAGAGAAGGCTCTAGCAAGAACACATCGTCCCTACAGAAATATGTTTCACATTAGAGATATGTTAAAGCAGAATGGCTGAACGCCGGCCAATTAAGCGTGTAATTAATTCAGAGCTTTCCGCTCGCAGTGAAAGATAACCAGAAGACGATAATCAACAAACACGATTGGAAAGCAAACGAAACTTAAAACGTTGGTCTTTTCTCCAGGCAGATTCAGTCTGTGCTCATGAACTCAGTCCAGGATGGAAGATTACCAAACAGAAAGTTTATGTTTGGAAGAGAGAAAATAGTAAAAACAGAAGTTTTTAACAGAAGTTATAAACATGCAGTAACATTATTAAAATGTTTGTTCAAAGTTATCTGGTCTTTAATAATGTTTTCAAACGTTATTTATACATCGTGGAACTTTTTTCTGAAACATTTTACTTTATCTAACTTTTTTTTTTAAATGTTTCTACTTGTTTCAGAACATTCAAATGTAACGTTCCCATAATGTTTGATGAATGATACAATGGAATGTTTCCTTAACGTTCACATAACTAAAAGTCTTTAAAATCTAACAATTTTTTTTACAAATATATTTTAGATTTTTACAAACAATTATTGTGATTTTTTTTTTTTTACATTGCTTATAAAAATATTTTTGTGATTTATAATCATTCATGGAACTTTTTTTCCTGAAACATTTAACTTCATCTAACAATTATTGAATGTTTCTACTTGTTTCTGAACATTCAAAAGTAACATTCCCATATTTTTTGTAGAATGATACAATGGAATGTTTCTTTAATGCTCACATACCCAAAAGTTTTCAAATTGTAATTTTTTAGATTTGCTAACGATTTTTGCAATTTTTCCAAAAATGTTGCTCACAAAAACATTTTTGTGATTTATAAATCATTCATTGAACTTCTTTTTTTCCCCCTGAAACGTTTTAGTTCGTCTAACATTTTTTAAATGTTACTACTTGTTTCAGAACGTTCAGAGAACATTCAAAAGCAATCGTAATGTGATTCATAATTCATAAGTAATTCATAATGTCTGAAGAACAATACAATTATAAAAGGGAACAGAATTATAAAATGGATGTTCGTATAACCAAGAACATTTCCAGAAATAACGTTTTCATAACTTCACGGGAATGTTAGCAGAACATTCTTAGAATTTAGGGAAATAGAATTGCTGTCCCTATGAAACACTAGTGAAGTAAATCTGCTGATTGAAACAGATCTTTCTCCATAACCGAGCGGACGAGAAGTGTGTCAAACAACGAGCGGATCACGAGAGCATGAAATTGAGGACGAACGACCGACAGAGACAAAGAAGGACAGAAGGAGGGAGAACGGATAAACATGACGTGGTTGTTCTGTAACGCCGAGTGCTGGTGTGATTGAGCTCTCGTGACCTTTGACCTGCAGAAGGGAAAGTAATTTCAGCATGAATGGAGCGGCTGTAAAACCGACGCGCTTCACATGAGGGTCAAACTATGATTGCTGGAGCGCTTGAACAACACAGAAACATTCAAAATCATTTCTTGCAAAGAAAATCCAGTCCACTCCTGTGAGCACACAAGCAGGCACACACACATATATATACATATATAAATATATATTAAAGAGGCCATATTAGGCTCTACTAGAACAGGTTTTCCTGCTTGAATGTTGATTATTCTCCTCATATTCTCCATTGTTGCGGCTCCTCTCTTCCCAGTCTGTCAGTAACGCTCTGTTTACTTCCTGTCTCTATGAAGCCCCTCCTTCTGAAAAGCACACTGTGCTCTGATTGGTTGGCTGGAGCAGTGTGTTGTGATTGGTCGAGCGCTTCGAGTGTGTTTGGGAAATGTCCCGTCCCTTACCATAACCGGCAGTTTAACACACTACTAACTAACTCAACCAGGCCCCGCCCCTTTATTCTGCGCAATAATTATTATAATGACGAATATTCATTCCCTGAAGAAACTCACGACTACAATAGAGGCGTTTCTGCAGATAACTGGAGTGAATGATACAAAAATGACATATTTAGGGATAAAAATATTGTATGCTCTGTTAGTTAATCCTAACATTAACCGACAATAAGCAATGCATTCGTTGCAGTATTTATTCATCTTTGTTAATGTTATGTTAATAAAAATGCAACTATTCATTGTTAGTTCACGTCAGCTCGGGTCCATTAAATAATATTAACAGATAAGACTTTTGATTTGATAATGATTGTATTAGTAAATGTTGAATTTAACATAACTAAGATTAACAAATGCTTTAGAAGTATTTTTCATTGTTAGTTCGTGTAAACTAATGAAACCTTAGCGTAAAGTCTTACCAAAATATTCCATCAGAAAAAATACACTTTTTCCAACAAAATTGTAATATTTTTATTTGAATGCAACAATGTATCTTTAGCAACACGTCGGAGATAAAAAAAATATATATATGTAAAAATATCTAAAACAAAAGAAATTGACATAAGACGCAAAATTGAGAGTTTTGAGAGTATAGTATTAGTGCTGATTAATCACATTCAAAATAAAAGTTTGTGTTTACATAATATATGTATGCATTTATTAAAACATTTTTTTATTGATATATAAAATATTTATGTTTATAATATAAAGTATGTATAAATAATATATACATACAAATATTTCTTAAATATATACATGCATGTGTGTGTATTTACATATACATAATAATTATACACAGCACACACACATATATTATGCGATTTATCACGATAAGTCGTCGCCCAGCGCTATTAAACAAACTTTTAAGTTAATTGTAAGGGTTAAGCTTAGTATTTCTTGTTTAAACAACAACCGTAGTATTACGGGAACGCAAAAAGATCCCGACAGTAAATCAAGGAAATAATCGTTTCCACAGTGAGCATATAGACCTCCAGTCGAACAGCATTACATGTTCACTGGAAAATATTATTTCCTTGGTTTGCTGTCGGGATCTTTTTGCACGTTTCTGAAGCGTTTGTTTGTTGGAGAGCAGATTCACTGCGATCCTGACGACAGAATGATTCAGTATCCGAGCGAATGGGATTCTGGAGGATAATTCGGCTCTGATCACACGGAGCAGGACAATATATCACAGCCCGACTGCACACGTATGATTTATGACGATACACACCGTTTCATAATGAAAGTCAAGGGCATCTATAGGCCTGTCGGTGTGAGAGAAGCGCTAATGCTTCGAACCCGAGACTAAATCCACTACAAAACGGCAACAAGAACCAGAGAGACGCTGTGATCCTTCATCCAGTCCAACGTCACATTACTCTTCTGTTAGAGGAACATTCCCTGAGAGCCCTTCCTCTGGTTTAAATGGGTTTTCTTTTTTCTTTTTACATGAAATCACTACACCATCGTAGACTCTTCTGCTCACCAAAGCTGCATTTATCTGATCAAAAATACAGTAAAAATAGTGAAATATTATTCTAATGTAAATCATCTGTTTTCTATGTGAATATATAGTAAAGTGTAATTTATTACTGTGATCAAAGCTGAATGTTCAGCATCATTACTCCAGTCTTCAGTGTCACATGATCCTTCACAAATCACTCTAACATGAGGATTAGATGCTCAAGAAACATTTATAATTATTATCAATGTTGAAAACAATCATATTTCTGTGGAAACCGTCATACACTACCATTCAGAAGTTTGGAGTGAGTCAAATGAACACTTTTATTCATCAAGGACGCATTAAATTGATCAAAAGTGACAGTATAAGACATTAATAATGTTACAAAATATTCTATCTCAGATAAATGCTGTTCTTTTCAGCTTTCTATTCATCAAAGAATCATGAAAAATAAAATGCTCCCAGAAAAATATGACCGTTTTCAACATTGATAATAATCATAAATGTTTCTTGAGCATCTAATCCTCATATTATACTGATTTGTGAAGGATCATGTGACACTGAAGACTGGAGTAATGATGCTGAAAATTCAGCTTTGATCACAGGAATTACACTTTACTATATATTCACATAAAAAACAGCTGATTTACATTAGAATAATATTTCACTGTTTTTACTGTATTTTTGATCAAATAAATGTAGCCTTGGTGAGCAGAAGAGACTCTTTCAAAAACACAGTATCCATCCACTATATGCCAGTGTTAAACAAAGTTAATAGTTAGAGTTATATATAGTTAATAGAGTTGAAATGTAACATTTTTTGATCATTTATCAGTGAGACTAGCAGAAGAACATATGGCTGCACCTTTCTGATGCTTCACTCCTCTTAACAAGGCTTTAATCATGAGCTTCATCAGCACTGACACGAGCGAACGATTCCCAGAGACAACATTAACAACGCAGAGTCTCCGGACCTGACGTGTCGTTCGTTTGAGGATCCAGCAATTATTCATGCCAGCCGGGATTCAGCGTGAGGCTTTGTGATGCCGAACGCTGGGAATGTTGTGAATGAATGAAGGTTAAATGCGGACCAAACACTTCAGAGTCGCTCTAATTAGAGTTTCTTTCATGCGTCTGTGAGGGTCTAAACAGCACGGGTCGCACAAAACATTCATGGAGAATTACCACATGAATTTTAGCACTCGCACTTGACTGTTTAACTGATGCTGCACAAACACACTCACACTGATGCTGCACAAACACACTCACTAATGCTGCAAAAACACACTCACACTGATGCTGCACAAACACACACACCAATGCTGCAAAAAACACACTCACACTGATGCTGCAGAAACACACTCACACTGATGCTGCACAAACACACACACCAATGCTGCAAAAACACACTCACACTGATGCTGCAAAAACACAATCACACTGATGCTGCACAAACACACTCACACTGATGCTGCAAAAACACAATCACACTGATGCTGCACAAACACACTCACTAATGCTGCAAAAACACACTCAAACTAATGCTGCAAAAACACAATCACACTGATGCTGCACAAACACACTCACACTGATGCTGCACAAACACACTCACACTGATGCTGCACAAACACACTCACACTAATGCTGCACAAACACACTCACTAATGCTGCACAAACACACACTAATGCTGCACAAACACACTCACACTGATGCTACACAAACACACACACTAATGCTGTACAAACACACTCACACTGATGCTGCACAAACACACTCACACTGATGCTACACAAACACACACACTAATGCTGTACAAACACACTCACACTGATGCTGCACAAACACACTCACACTGATGCTGCACAAACACACTCACACTAATGCTGCAAAAACACACTCACACTGATGCTGCACAAACACACTCACACTGATGCTGCACAAACACACTCACACTGATGCTGCACAAACACACTCACACTGATGCTGCACAAACACACTCACACTGATGCTGCACAAACACACTCACACTAATGCTGCACAAACACACTCACTAATGCTGCACAAACACACACTAATGCTGCACAAACACACTCACACTGATGCTACACAAACACACACACTAATGCTGTACAAACACACTCACACTGATGCTGCACAAACACACTCACACTGATGCTACACAAACACACACACTAATGCTGTACAAACACACTCACACTGATGCTGCACAAACACACTCACACTGATGCTGCACAAACACACTCACTAATGCTGCACAAACACTCACACTGATGCTGCACAAACACACTAATGCTGCACAAACACTCACACTGATGCTGCACAAACACACTCAGACTGATGCTGCACAAACACACTCACTAATGCTGCACAAACACACTCACTAATGCTGCACAAACACACTCACACTGATGCTACACACACACACTCACTAATGCTGCACAAACACACTCACACTGATGCTGCACAAACACACTAACACTGATGCTGCACAAACACACACTAATGCTGCACAAACACACACACTAATGATGCACAAACACACACTGATGCTGCACAAACACAATTACACTGATGCCGCACAAACACACACACTGGTGCTGCACAAACAAACTCACACTGATGCTGCACAAACACACTCACTAATGCTGCAAAAACACACTCACACTGATGCTGCACAAACACACACACCAATGCTGCAAAAAACACACTCACACTGATGCTGCAGAAACACACTCACACTGATGCTGCACAAACACACACACCAATGCTGCAAAAACACACTCACACTGATGCTGCAAAAACACAATCACACTGATGCTGCACAAACACACTCACACTGATGCTGCAAAAACACAATCACACTGATGCTGCACAAACACACTCACTAATGCTGCAAAAACACACTCAAACTAATGCTGCAAAAACACAATCACACTGATGCTGCACAAACACACTCACACTGATGCTGCACAAACACACTCAAACTAATGCTGCAAAAACACAATCACACTGATGCTGCACAAATACACTCACTAATGCTGCAAAAACACACTCACACTGATGCTGCACAAACACACTCACACTGCTGCTGCACAAACACACTCAAACTAATGCTGCAAAAACACAATCACACTGATGCTGCACAAACACACTCACTAATGCTGCACAAACACACTCACACTGCTGCTGCACAAACACACTCACACTGCTGCTGCACAAACACACTCACACTGATGCTGCACAAACACTCACACTGATGCTGCACAAACACTCTCACACTGATGCTGCACAAACACACTCACACACTGATGCTGCACAAACACACAATGATGCTGCACAAACACACTCACACTGATGCTGCAAAAACACACTCACACTGATGCTGCACAAACACACTCACACTGATGCTGCACAACACACACTCACACTGATGCTGCACAAACACACTCACACTGATGCTGCACAAACACTCTGATGCTGCACAAACACGCACACACACACACACTGATGCTGCACAAACACTCTGATGCTGCACAAACACGCACACACACACACACACACACACACACACACACACACACACACACACACACACACACACACACACACACACACACACACACTGATGATGCACAAACACACTCACTGATGCTGCACAAACACAGAATGATGCTGCAAAAACACTCTTTGTTCTCTTTGTAAATACTGGGGCTGTTCTTCCGCCTCCTTCACACTTGACCTTTAAACCTGATTACGTAATGTGTGGCGCATCACAGCTAGTGCAAGACCAGCATTTGTGGTTAAAAGTATATAAATGTTTATTTTGTTCTAAAATATCCGCTGGTTTGTCTAGATAAGACTCTTACTCCTCGGCTGGATCGTGTCGAGACTTTGAAGCTGCATTGAAACTCACATCTGGACCTTCGACCCGTTGGACCCCATTGAAGTCACTATATGGAGAAAAATCCTGGAATGTTTTCCTCAAAAACCTTCATGTCTTTTCGACTGAAGAAAGAAAGACATGAACATCTTGGAAGAGAAAATTATCAGGAAATGTTCATTCTGAAGTGAACGACTCCTTTAACATGTGGTTTCGATTAATCACTCTTCTTTATTAGCATCGATGGTTCCATGAAGAAGCTTTAACATCTTTCCATCACATAAAAAGGTTCTTTATAGTGGAAAATGTTCTTTAGATTTTAAGAGCGTTCTTCACACTTCTTTTAAGAACTGATCACATAAAGGTTCTTTGGGGAACCAAAAATTGATGTTCTATGGCATCACTGTGAAAACACCCTTTATTTTACTGCCGAACAACATTAGAGAGTTGTATCACAGTGATTTCAGTGCATAAGAGCTTCATCAGATGATTGCATCATGACTTTAACATGCAGAGTGTCACATTTCTTGCTTTTCTTGCACAAGCGTGTTTATGGAAGTTGCTGATGATCAAGTGTATCTGAGGGACTCTTTGTTTGCAGATGCCAGCAGTGCTCTGGTGTGTTTTTCAATGAGCTCTTTTACACACAAGGACTCGCCGTTCGCCCGCAAACCCTCTCGGATCACACACACGACAGCCATAATTTAATCACATAAACCCATCGCCCCACACACACAAATTAACTCGCTCGGTAATGGCCGAAGGAAAACAGACTAATGGCCTCACAAGGGGGAGCACTGCAAGGTTATCTGCTGGAAATATACAATTAATTCTCATTTGGGATTAAATGAGGAGGGTTTTAATACAATGGAGAATATGGAGAAGCAACTGGTGAACCAAAACCATGTTTATATGCCAGAAGAACTAAACACAAAACATGAAATTTGGAAGTAGAAAAAAAACGGGGGAGAAAATAAATGAATATTTCAAAAAAATATTATAATAATGAATAAATAAATAAGAATGAATTAATAAAAAAGAATTAATTAATTAATAATTAAATGACTAAATAAATAAAATGAATGAATAAATAAAAACGAATTAATGACTAAATAAATAAATAAGAATGAATAAAAATAAGAATGAAAGAATAAATTAATAATAAATAAATTATAAGATAAATGATAAAATAAGTAAATAAAAATGAGTAAATCACTTTTTTTAAATAAAAATGAATAAGTAAATAGTAAATAAATAAAAATAATGAATAAATAAGAATGAATGGATGAAAATAACTGAACAAATGACTAATACCATTTTTTTAATAATAATAAGAATGAATGAATGAATGAAAATAAATAAATAAGAATGTAAAAATGAATGAATGAATAAAACTGAACAAATGACTAAATACAAATAAATAAATAATAAATAAGAATGAATGAATGAATGAATGAATGAATGAATGAATGATAAAAAAAAATGAATTAATTAATTAATGAAATGTAAGTCCCTTTCAATAAAGACAACTGCCAATTGCATAAATGTTAATAATTTAAAGCACATATTTAATCCCGGTGAAGTCTCCGGCCAGCTGTGCTTCACTGTCTGAAGGCCTTCATAACTCTCATCTCATCATTCGGCACTTGGCAAGAACTCACTCACATTCACACTGTCATCCAGAGCATCTTCATCACTCCATCAGTGACAGAATGGAGAAAACCTTAATATTACAAACAGGGTTAAAGTTCATGTTCAGCTTACACTGGTGCGAGAGAGGTGAACAGAGCCAGCAAACACACACACACACACACACACACACACACACACACAATCCATACACGTTAGTCATGCGACTCCGAACGACGCATCCTGGAAAATACGAAAATCAATCATGTATGACAACTCATGTAGATTAGCAGGAGGAGGGAGCAGGTAAAGTCTCAGACAGGACACACACTCGCTCCACACACTCCTTCCACACACTCGCTCCACACACTCCTTCCACACACTCGCTCCACACACTCCTTCCACACACTCGCTCCACACACTCCTTCCACACACTCGCTCCACACACTCCTTCCACACACTCGCTCCACACACTCCTTCCACACACTCGCTCCACACACTCCTTCCACACACTCGCTTCACACACTCCCTCCACACACTCCTTCCACACACTCGCTTCCACACACTCGCTTCACACACTCCTTCCACACACTCGCTTCACACACTCACTCCACACACTCCTTCCACACACTCGCTCCACACACTCACTCCACACACTCCTTCCACACACTCGCTTCACACACTCCCTCCACACACTCCTTCCACACACTCGCTTCACACACTCACTCCACACACTCCTTCCACACACTCCCTCCACACACTCCTTCCACACACTCGCTTCACACACTCGCTTCACACACTCCCTCCACACACTCGCTCCACACACTCGCTTCCACACACTTGCTTCACACACTCCTTCCACACACTCGCTTCACACACTCGCTTCACACACTCCTTTCACACACTCCCTCCACACACTCGCTTCACACACTCCTTCCACACACTCGCTTCACACACTCCCTCCACACACTCCTTCCACACACTCGCTTCACACACTCCCTCCACACACTCCTTCCACACACTCGCTTCCACACACTCGCTTCACACACTCCTTCCACACACTCGCTTCACACACTCACTCCACACACTCCTTCCACACACTCGCTTCACACACTCCCTCCACACACTCCTTCCACACACTCGCTTCACACACTCCCTCCACACACTCCTTCCACACACTCCTTCCACACACTCGCTCCACACACTCCTTCCACACACTCGCTTCACACACTCCCTCCACACACTCCTTCCACACACTCCTTCCACACACTCCTTCCACACACTCGCTTCACACACTCCTTCCACACACTCGCTCCACACACTCGCTTCACACACTCCCTCCACACACTCCTTCCACACACTCCTTCCACACACTCCTTCCACACACTCGCTCCACACACTCCTTCCACACACTCGCTTCACACACTCCCTCCACACACTCCTTCCACACACTCGCTCCACACACTCCTTCCACACACTCGCTCCACACACTCCTTCCACACACTCGCTTCACACACTCCCTCCACACACTCCTTCCACACACTCCTTCCACACACTCCTTCCACACACTCGCTTCACACACTCCTTCCACACACTCGCTCCACACACTCCTTCCACACACTCGCTTCACACACTCCCTCCACACACTCCTTCCACACACTCCTTCCACACACTCCTTCCACACACTCGCTCCACACACTCCTTCCACACACTCGCTCCACACACTCCTTCCACACACTCGCTTCACACACTCCTTCTACACACTCGCTTCACACACTCCCTCCACACACTCCTTCCACACACTCGCTTCACACACTCCTTCCACACACTCGCTTCACACACTCCCTCCACACACTCGCTTCCACACACTCGCTTCACACACTCCTTCCACACACTCGCTTCACACACTCACTCCACACACTCCTTCCACACACTCGCTTCACACACTCCTTCCACACACTCGCTTCACACACTCCCTCCACACACTCCTTCCACACACTCGCTTCACACACTCCCTCCACACACTCCTTCCACACACTCGCTTCCACACACTCGCTTCACACACTCCTTCCACACACTCGCTTCACACACTCACTCCACACACTCCTTCCACACACTCGCTCCACACACTCACTCCACACACTCCTTCCACACACTCGCTTCACACACTCCTTCCACACACTCGCTTCACACACTCCCTCCACACACTCCTTCCACACACTCGCTTCACACACTCACTCCACACACTCCTTCCACACACACTCCCTCCACACACACTAGCTCCACACACACTCCTTCATGCTCTTAATGAGAGCAACAACGTGAAAGCTGTGAGGACTCGCATCAGTTCACTGATGCATTTCAACATTACAGACGAGAGAAACACACTCTACTGCTCATTTTTTACCAAAACATTTTACGTTTTGTTTTATTTAGAATTTTTTTCTTCATCAGAATGGTACGAAACTTAGTAAAGGTTTTGGCACTTGTTATGTGAACACACAAATAAATCATGGACATGATTGGAACAGGTTTAATGGTCCTGTAAACAACAGTCACTCTTGTGCTCCTCACGGTCAGAAATGACGCATTGGAAATGAGAGAGTTTCCTCTAGTGGAAGCGTTTGGTACTGCAGCCGAACACACTCTCACTGAAAGATCATTTATTGAGATATCAACCTCAAATTTGGAGGACAACTTGTTTAGGTTTATTGCTTTGATTTTCTTGCAGTTTTAGAGTAAAACATGATTTTGAAAATATATATTTCATATAAAAATTGAAAATATTATTTTTTGTGTGCATTTTTCATAACAATAAACGTAAAATTCTGTAACTTTTTTTAAGTTAACATTTTTAAACTTTCTTCACTTCAGCAATAATCTGCCCAGTGTCGTCTTTGAACAGAGATCAAACTTCAGTCTGTCGCTCTAAAGCGTTCAAGATTTACCACAGTTTAAGATGGACATTTATTTTCGGGTCTATGCTCAAAAAAGTGAATAAGTAGATTATAAATACAGCGTTAATATAATTTAGTACCATAAAATCCCCTAAAAATACAAAATAATAAATAAAAAACACTGAACTAAAATATAGTACATTCATTTCATTGACACAAAAAAACTTCAGTCATTTTTGTCTGTCACGCGAAGAGCTCCAGCTTTACACACACACACTGTTTGACGCTTCTCAGTGATAAACGGTGAAACTCAGAGTTCATGTTTTAATGAAAACATACAGATATGAAAACTAGGCCGTTTCTCGCATGTAACCTTTAAACACAGCCGGATTTTAATGCAGTTCTGTCGTCAGCGACGCAATAAAGACATTTTTTCATTATGGAAACGCTGTGATTTATAATATAGGGACGGATGTCCACTCAATATCAGACGAGTGAAAGGCACCTTGGGGGATTTTATGATCCATGACGAGACATCCTGATCATTTCTGTCGTATGCAGGAGTCAGTGCATATTAATATGAGTCCGACGCAGAACACCTTCACAAGAAGATCATTAAATCATATTCCTGCCGGGGCTTCCTTCTGAGACACACACACACACACACACGCACACACACGCACGCGCACACACACACACACACACACACACACACACACACACACACACACACACACGCACACACACACACACACACGCACACACACACACACGCACACACACACACACGCACACGCACACACACACGCACGCACGCACGCACACACTGGAGATTCGGCTTCAATGCTTGTCCCGCTGTAGATATACAGCATCTGAGTGATAAAGAAGGCATTTACACCTGAGATGAAAGAAGAAATATTATGCAATTGCTTATGCTATGGAATAAAAAAATAAAAGTGTAATTGTGACTTTGTTCCACACAATTCTGGCATTTTTCTTGCATTTCTGACTATGTATATTTCTTAGAGTGTAGAAAAAATGTCACTTACTCTCTCTCTCTCTCTCTCCTATATATATATATTTTATATAATATTTTATTTTATTTACTAATATATTCACACACACATACATACTGTATACATGCTATATTAATGTATTCTATATTAATATAATGTATATATATATATATAGTCCATATTGACCAATTTATTATTATAATATACATTTATTTTTTAATTTAAAACAAAAGACAAAATAGAAAAAAAAATATTTACAATAAAAAAGTATGCATGTAAAAGTGTGTCTCTAATCAGACAGAGTTGTCACTAGTGTGCCAAACATGCCTGAATGATGTACTTGTTCCAGTGCACATCTGTGTGTGAGTTTTGTGTAAAAGTAAGTTGTGAGTTTTTAAATGCATACTATAAACATGAACATTTAAAGTAGGAGATGCTGCTAATCCTCACGATACAAACACTGCAGGACAAACACGTGCATCAACACACACTGAGAGTCTGACACACGCGTGTTCACTCAGGTCTCCATACACACAACACACCAACACACAACACACCAACACACACTCCTCAGACGTAAGCGCTTCCCATCGCCAGCGAAGTACACACTTACAGATATACTGGCATACGGCTTGAAGAGTGTGTGTGTGTGTGTGTGTGTGTGTGTGTGTGTGTGTGTGTGTGTGTGTGTGTGTGTGTGTGTGTGTGTGTGTGTGTGTGTGTGTGTGTGTGTGTGTGTGTGTGTGTGTGTGTGTGTGTGTGTGTGTGTGTGTGTGTGTAAAATGATGATGATGATGATGAAAGTCTGACACATGCATGTTCACTCAGGTCTCCATACACACCAACACAACACAACACCACAACACACCAACACACAACACAACACAACACAACACAACACAACACACCAACACACAACACAACACAACACAACACACAACACAACACAACACACCAACACAACACAACACACCAACACACAACACACCAACATAACACAATACAACACACCAACACACAACACAACACACCACACCACACAACACAACACAACACAACACAACACAACACACAACACAACAACACAACAACACATAACAAACAACACAACACAACACAACACACAACACAACACACCAACTTAAGGCAAGGCAAGTTTATTTATATAGCACATTTCATACACAATGGCAATTCAAAGTGCTTTACATAGAAGAAATTAAAATAATAAAAAGAAATAAGAATAATTAAAACAGTTTAGAAAAATAAAATGAAATACAGTACAGTACAGTCGGACGAACAGCGGCACAGTGCTCATTCAGTAAATGCACAGCTAAACAGAAGTGTTTTGAGTCTGGATTTGAATGTGACCACTGTAGGAGCACATCTGATCTCTTCTGGAAGCTGGTTCCAGCTGCGGCTGGCATAATAGCTAAAAGCAGACTCACCATGCTTAGAGTGAACCCTTGGTATTTCTAGCTGATATGATCCTAATGATCTGAGTGATCTGTTGGGTTTATATTCAGTGAGCATATCTGCAATGTATTGAGGTCCTAGGCCATTGAATGATTTATATACCAGTAATAATACTTTGAAATCAATCCTAAGTTTAACTGGGAGCCAGTGTAAAGACCTGAGGACTGGTGTGATATGTTCATATTTTCTGGTTCTGCTCAGAATCCTGGCGGCAGCGTTCTGTATGAGCTGCAACTGTCTTATGGTCTTTTTAACACAACACAACACAAACATAACACATAACACAACACAAACATTATTAAAGATCTTAAAAACAAGTAAATGCCTCTTGTTCTTGTTTAGATGTGTAGATATTTGAAAAGGGCAACAAACACAGCAGCAATAGTGGAAGTAATGCAGTAATTTGCATGATTTTTCAAGCTGTGGTGCATGCTGGGAACTGGAGTCCTACTGTTATGAGTTCAGTTGATTACACACAGTGAAGAAGGCAAAGAAACCCCTCAGGAACTGAGACAGCTATTTCAGGCACAGAGGAATCACTCCGCGTTTGATCAACACACGCACACACACACACACACACACACACACACTCCTGCACCGATGCATGCAGTGAGAACGCAGAGAACGCAACCTTTTCTGATCCCTGCTGGCCATTCATAATTAATAACATTCATGTTTGAGGAGCAAAGCTAGGATTAGAGTCGGACTGCGGACCATAATGAACTGCACTCGTGTGTGTGCGTTCAATATTAGCGGTGTAAGCGCTCGCTAATCACAGCCAAGTAAAAATTCATGTTGTCACGTCAGCTGTGCACATGCACTCATCTGTGATCGCAAGAAAATCAGTGAATATACAGTTCTGACGCAGCGTTCAAACGACGCCGGTGAACTCTCAGCTTTCCACGCTGGTGATTGATGCAGAAACTGAAACAGGACCAGTAAGCAGGACTGGACGGGCTAGTTAACTCACCAACACTGCTAACTGAGGGAATTAGCACGATAAAAGAGGGAAAACTCCGAATGTCTAATGTCCAGAATGCAGGAAAAGTGATGTCATGGAAGAGTGGACTAATAAAGATCAACAGCTTAAAGCTGCGTTCACACTACAAGCGACTTTGTCGCTGCATGTCGCCAGTGGCTGGCGGTGAGGTCGCTAGTGGGCGTTCCCACTACTGGTTGCCTAGTAATGTTTGTGAGTGACATTCACGGATGTTACTCCATGTTGTAGACAACAAATCTATTTTCTTGCCGCTACAAGCTAACATTTTGGAAGGAAAAGTCTAAATATAAATGGAATCAGTACATATGAATGAGAAACAGCGAGTGCTCTTTGCTATCGCGGCTGTTTAACTGCAGCAAATGGGCTGGTCTTTCTGAGTTCACGAAATCATTCAGGCTCAGAGTCAGCACGGCGAGTACCACTGTATGTACACGAAAACATATAATAAATTATTGGATAGTTTCTGACTGCTAAAATAAATTTCTCATTCATCTTGCCTCGGTCGGACTCGGCACTGAAGAGTGACGGATCACGTGTACTCCACTGACTTCACTCCTATTGGTTGTCGCTCCCGAAAGTCGCTCTTCATTTGCATAAAGTTGAACAGATCTCAACTTTATCGCGTCGCTGGACACGCCCCATCCAGTCGCCAACGGTCACTGTTGCGCGTGTCGCCGGAAGTCGCCCGCTCCCCATTGAAATGAATGGTATCGTGTCGCTTTGTCGCTTGTAGTATGAACGGGGCTTAACGTGTTTCACTGCGAGTGACCAGCGAAACCACAACGAGTTCAGTCTGAAACCTCCTCAACTAACCAGTGGTGTGTATATATATATAGGCCTATATATTGTGTGTGTGTGGGGGGGGGGTATTTTGTGACCCTGGATCTCAAAACCAGTCTCGAGTCGCACGGGTATATATGTGGCAATAGCCAACAATACATTATATGGGTCAAAATTATCGATTTTCCTTTCATGCCAAAAATCATTAGGATATTAAGTAAAGATCATGTTCCATGAAGATATTTTGTAAATTTCCTACCGTAAATATATAAAACATTTCGTTTTGTGAGTGAATGCAGCACAATCGTGAACATAAATGAACAACTTTAAAGGAGATTTTCTCAATGTTTCGATTCCTTTGCCCCCTCAGATTCCAGATGTTCAATAGTGGTATCTCAGCCAAATATCTCATGACAAACCACACATCAATGGACAGCTTATTTAGTCAGCTTTCAGATGATGTATAAATCTCAATTTCGAAGAAAAAATTGACCCGTGTGACTGGTTTTGTGGTCCAGAGTCACATATAGGTCTGTGTTAGTGTGTGTGTATACTGTATACACACACATATGTTTATACATATAATATATCGATATAATATACAGTATATATATATATAGAGATTATGTAAACAAAAACTTTTATGTTAGATGCGATTAATCAATTTGACAGCAATATATATATATATAAGGAAGCAACCAGATTTCTGAAAAGGCGGTTCAGAAAAACTCGAGTGACTTGGTGGCCACACACACTGAGGTTTCAGTAAGGCTCGTACTAAACACATACCAGAACTCCAACACTACACCACTACTGACCCAACAGCACAAGAAAAAGTCGGCTCCAATTTGCTCAAAATCATATAAATAAGCCACGGAAGTTTTGGGATTCTGTTCAGCTGTGTATCTGGAGGAAGAAGAATGAAGAATGAAGCATCAGCTGTGAAGAACTCTGTCTACGGGTCAGCATGGTGGATCAGTGATGCTCTGCGGCTGATGTATATCCTCTGGAGAACTGAGATTCCTCAGAAACAGAAGCTGAGGCTGCTTATACATCTTGTTTACAGTAGATCATACAGCAAAAGGATGTTCTACTCAGTGATAAAGATGCTTGAATAATTTTGAGACTGCAGAAGTCATTAAAAGTAGCATTTTCAGCTGAATTTGGGGAAACCACTAGCCTGGTTAAAACCAGACCATTCTCAGTAGTAACTGAGTTATGGTCTGGCAAAGCTCCATAGACAAATCATTTCCAAAGGGGCGTCACCAACGGACGTCGCTCAAATGCCTCAGACCTAAAACCAATCAGAGCGATCGTCATCGTGTAAAGCCATTTGCTGCGTCCCAATTCGCCTAAGTTACACTACGCCATAAAAGTATACTCTTTTTGTGAAGAAAATGTATTTTCTTTTGAATGTGTTGCAAAAAAGTAGGCAAGCTTTGGGACATACTACTTCATCATCTTTATCAGACGGATCTGTCGCGTGCGTCCTGTCACGTAAACTGCCCTGTCAATCATCTTGTCACAGTTAAAATCCTCTATTAAATCTAATTTAATTTCCTACCGTTTCGGAGAGAAATGAAGTAACGTTAGCACGTTCATCTGCCAGTGGGTCTTTCATGTCCTCATGTCCACTGTCCTCGTGTTTGCAACTTGAATATAATAAATGCATTTAAAAGTTGCGCTTCACCAACGGACGTCCCTCCCTCTGGGCACAACTGGATAGACCTAAAACCAATCAGAGCGATCGTCATCGTGTAAAGCCCGCCTCAGCGTTTCTGATTGGTGCCGCGATTTCGAGGGCATTAGTAATGGCCTTGAATGAGCTCTTTGCCAGACTAACTTGCAGAGCAAATCTAAATTTGCCGGAAGTTGTCTGGGTTTTCCCTGGCTAGGAAACCACTTGAAACATTTGTTGTGATGAGCTATTTCCATTACTTTTGTTTGATTTGTTCATTGCAAACCGCTGAAAGTCTGTACATTTTGCCAATAAACCTGATTTGCAATGGGGGGTGAATCATTTTGATTACGAATATTAAAATATATAAATAAATAATAAAACAATAATTAAAATAAATGAAGTCTAAATAATGAAATAAAGGTCTACACGTAAACACGTGTAAACACGTAATAAAAAAGTATAACTGGGAAAATATCTGGTTTACAACTTGTTCACAGCTGCCTTTTAAATTTTAGACTTTCCAGATGATCCCAGATGATATTTGGGTGTCCGTGAAATCAAAAAGATTGAAAACCCTTCTGTAGACTGTAAAAAAAAACTACCTAGTAACAACCACCCACAACACCCTAGCAACCACCTAACAATGCCCTAACAACCCCATACACAAAAGAAATATATTGAAATATATTTTAAAGTGTCAAAAATATATGTGGCACATATTCCAAATACATGTCCAAATACAATATATTTGCATTGTTGTTCACTTATATTTATCATTTTGAAATATATTCTGAAATATAACAAAAAAATATATGATGTTAAGTGTGAAATATATTTACATTTATAACATGTAATGTAAAATATATGGCAAAACATATGGTCATAAAATGTTTAGCTTACTAAAGAAGGGTCGAAAATGAATTTTGATCATAGTAATTCCTCTACCTTTTCCCCTATACCATATTTCACTACTGTATTATGACACACAGCTATAATAAATACTGTACTTACATTTAAATGACTGCAATGTAAGATAGTTGCTTTCCTAGGACTATTAGGCCATATTAGGTGGCACGTACCTAACACTAAGTGCAATTATTAGATTTATTGTTGTTTTATTGACATCTTTCCTGAAGTCATTTAAATATTGAAAATATGCACAATATTTATGATGCAAGTATAACAGTGACACTCCAACAGTGAAGTACACTTAAACAATAGATAGAACTCAGTGTCTAACACTGCATACACACACTATTAAATAACTGTAATCAATTCTGTAAAAATAGGGGAAAAAAACTCTGCATTCTGTGTGTTCTTTCCTACATAAAGTTGTCATTTTAGACCGATAAAGTCAGTAAAGGGCCGTGGCCTACTGGTTAGGGCTTCGGGCTTCGGGCTTGTAACCGAAGGGTTGCCGGTTTGATCTCCGACCAGTAGGAAAAATGTGGCTGGGGGAAGTGGTAGAGCACTATCCACAGATGAAGTGGTCTATCTAACAAAATAAACTGAAAATGTGTTGTTTGTGAAAATGTTAACTTTTTAAATTTCAAATGAAACAATTTGCAAAAGTTAAAACATATATGAACATATATGTAAACATATATGAAAATATATTTACATATATTGAACTAAAATATATGTATTGGGCCAATATCAAATATTTGCATATATTCCAAAAATATATTTTGAAAATATATTTCAAATATATTTCTTTTGTGTATGGGACCATCCAGAACACCTTAACAACCATCTAGCAATACCCTAACAACCAGCCAGAACCCCCAAGCAACCACCTAACAATGCCCTAACAACCATCTAACAATGCCCTAACAACCAGCCAGAACACCTTAACAACCACCTCACCCTAACAACCATCTAACAATGCCCTAACAACCAGCCAGAACACCCTAACAACCATCTAACAATGCCCTAACAACCAGCCAGAACACCCAAGCAACCACCTAACAATGCCCTAACAACCAGCCAGAACACCCTAACAACCATCTAACAATGCCCTAACAACCAGCCAGAACACCCTAGCAACCACCTAACAATGCCCTAACAACCAGCCAGAACACCCTAACAACCAACTAACAATGCCCTAACAACCAACCAGGACACCCTAGCAACCATCCAGCGAAGCTTTAGCAAAGACATATAAGTGGCATGTGAAATCCTACAGTGAGTTGATGTGGGTGTTCAGTGTGTGTACAGTGTGTTCAGTGTGTGTTCAGTGTGTTCAGTGTGTGTACAGTGTGTTCAGTGTATTCAGTCATTGACTGCCTTCGAGCGAACGCTGGATCTCCGCAGTGTTTCCCGTGATCCGTCGGGATCAGGAGCGGCGCGCTGACAGCCGATGGGAGTACACCGCAAAAAATGCTTTTCTTATCGTATTTTTGTCTTGTTTCCAGTCCAAATATCTACAAATTCTTAAATCAAGATCCATTTACTAAAGTAGTAAATACGATAAGATAAGATATAAGCCATTAGATGTTATGTCTTGTTTTCTGGGGAAATAAATCAAAATGAAGTGAGTTTTTTCTTAAAAAAGGCAAAATGATCTGCCAATGAGATTAGAAAATAATCTTGTTTCCGTTTGAATTAAGTTTATTTTTCTGACCCCAGCAGAAATGTAGTTTTTTTTTAAGCAAAAAGCATTTTGATTTATTTACCCCAGAAAACAAGACAAGATAATGTCTCATGTCATTTTACTCATCTATTAAATGCATCTTGATTCAAGAATTGTAGATATTCGGACTGGAAACAAGACACACACACTGAGTGAGAAAAGTGTGTTTTCAGTGTTCAGCCGATGATCTCCCGTCCGACAGCAAACACTGTTCCCAGAAAGAGACTCGCTTCAGTCTCTCTTCCAGCAGGTTAAACACCCGTGTTAAACACACTGCACACTAACAGTCTCTGACACACACACACACACACACACACACACACACACACACGGCACATCTTCAGCCGCTAGTCAGATTACTCAGCTGTGTTTATGACATATTGAGTTGTGCTTGGAGTCGATTGCTTTTCTTTGTGATGATAATAACGCAATGAAACATGATTTTACTGATTAGTTTTGGCCAGACTGTCATACAAAGAAATTATGAATGCATGCAAAAACAACAGAACCAATGAAATATTAATAACTGATTATGTGTGATTATTTTCCCGTTTTTGTTTTCTCCTCTAGCTGTAGTTTGCCTTTTTTGTCAAATCATTTTGTCAGCTAAAGACTTTAATCAAGTTTAGTGTTTTGTTCTTCGATCAATTTATATATATATATATATATATATATATATATATATATATATATATATACCTAAACTTTTGATGGTTTAATTGAACTTTTTTTTCACAGTATAAATCGGTTCGTTATGCATGACAATATATAGCCGAATATGAAATTTTAGGGACACATTGTTAAAAACAAAACATATAACTATTAAATATAATAATAAAATAATTATTAAAATACAATTTAAATAAACAAATAAATAATTACATTTATTCAAATAAATCCAGATAAATGAATAATATTTTTTTTTAAAGAAATACAATTTTAATAAGTAAATAAAGGTCTAAATTAGTCAATAAAACATGTAATGTTCATTAAAAAAAAAACTAAATATTTTCCAAATAATGCTTGACACATATTTATAATTTTTCACAGTATAAATTGGTTATTCATACATGAAAATACTTATCTTTTAAATTTTACAATGGGATCCCTGATCATATTTGTCAAAAAACCAAAGCTGAAACATTATGAGATTAAAGTCATATTATGTTGAGAATAAAGTTGTAGCATTATGGAAATAAAGATCAGCAAAGAAACACTTTGTGTTTTTGTTTCTGCTGCTTTAGTTGTTTGACTGAACCATGCAAACTTTGATTATTCCAGCAGTGAGATCTTGTGGAGCATTACAGTCACAAATAAACCTGTTCTGAACCTCTTCATGAGGAAATCACAACTAAACCGGTTATTATTAGCCAACATTAACACTGCGAAATGACTTTCCTTCCATGCTGACGTCACTAATGCTAGAAAACACATTACATGCCACTAATAATCGAGTTTCAGTCTCAAAGCATCTTTCAGTGTGTGTGATGTAAAGAAGAAGCAGTTTGTGGTTTTCCCTGAATGTCACTCTGGATTGAGTGTGAAACAGCCGAACACACCTCGTGAAACAGCCGAACACACCTCATGACACAGCCGAACACACCTCGTGACACAGCCGAACACACCTCGTGAATCAGCCGAACACACCTCGTGACACAGCCGAACACACCTCGTGAAACAGCCGAACACACCTCGTGACACAGCCAAACACACCTCGTGACACAGCGAACACACCTCGTGAAACAGCCGAACACACCTCGTGACACAGCGAACACACCTCGTGAAACAGCCGAACACACCTCGTGAAACAGCCGAACACACCTCGTGAAACAGCCGAACACACCTCGTGACACAGCGAACACACCTCGTGAAACAGCCGAACACACCTCGTGACACAGCGAACACACCTCGTGAAACAGCCGAACACACCTCGTGACACAGCCGAACACACCTCGTGAAACAGCCGAACACACCTCGTGACACAGCCGAACACACCTCGTGAAACAGCCGAACACACCTCGTGACACAGCCGAACACACCTCGTGACACAGCCGAACACACCTCGTGAAACAGCGAACACACCTCGTGAAACAGCCGAACACACCTCGTGACACAGCCGAACACACCTCGTGAAACAGCCGAACACACCTCGTGACACAGCCGAACACACCTCGTGACACAGCCGAACACACCTCGTGACACAGCCGAACACACCTCGTGAAACAGCGAACACACCTCGTGAAACAGCCGAACACACCTCGTGAAACAGCCGAACACACCTCGTGACACAGCGAACACACCTCGTGAAACAGCCGAACACACCTCGTGACACAGCGAACACATCTCGTGAAACAGCCGAACACACCTCGTGACACAGCCGAACACACCTCGTGAAACAGCCGAACACACCTCGTGACACAGCCGAACACACCTCGTGAAACAGCCGAACACACCTCGTGACACAGCCGAACACACCTCGTGACACAGCCGAACACACCTCGTGAAACAGCGAACACACCTCGTGAAACAGCCGAACACACCTCGTGAAACAGCCGAACACACCTCGTGACACAGCCGAACACACCTCGTGACACAGCCGAACACACCTCGTGACACAGCCGAACACACCTCGTGACACAGCCGAACACACCTCGTGAAACAGCCGAACACACCTCGTGAAACAGCCGAACACACCTCGTGAAACAGCCGAACACACCTCGTGACACAGCCGAACACACCTCGTGACACAGCCGAACACACCTCGTGACACAGCCGAACACACCTCGTGAAACAGCCGAACACACCTCGTGAAACAGCCGAACACACCTCGTGACACAGCGAACACACCTCGTGAAACAGCCGAACACACCTCGTGAAACAGCCGAACACACCTCGTGACACAGCCGAACACACCTCGTGACACAGCCGAACACACCTCGTGAAACAGCCGAACACACCTCGTGAAACAGCCGAACACACCTCGTGACACAGCCGAACACACCTCGTGAAACAGCCGAACACACCTCGTGACACAGCCGAACACACCTCGTGAAACAGCCGAACACACCTCGTGACACAGCCGAACACACCTCGTGACACAGCCGAACACACCTCGTGAAACAGCCGAACACACCTCGTGACACAGCCGAACACACCTCGTGACACAGCCGAACACACCTCGTGACACAGCCGAACACACCTCGTGAAACAGCCGAACACACCTCGTGAAACAGCTGAACACACCTCGTGAAACAGCTGAACACACCTCGTGAAACAGCCGAACACACCTCGTGACACAGCCGAACACACCTCGTGAAACAGCTGAACACACCTCGTGAAACAGCCGAACACACCTCGTGACACAGCCGAACACACCTCGTGACACAGCCGAACACACCTCGTGAAACAGCCGAACACACCTCGTGACACAGCCGAACACACCTCGTGAAACAGCCGAACACACCTCGTGACACAGCCGAACACACCTCGTGACACAGCCGAACACACCTCGTGAAACAGCCGAACACACCTCGTGACACAGCCGAACACACCTCGTGACACAGCCGAACACACCTCGTGAAACAGCCGAACACACCTCGTGAAACAGCTGAACACACCTCGTGAAACAGCTGAACACACCTCGTGAAACAGCCGAACACACCTCGTGACACAGCCGAACACACCTCGTGAAACAGCCGAACACACCTCGTGAAACAGCCGAACACACCTCGTGAAACAGCCGAACACACCTCGTGACACAGCCGAACACACCTCGTGACACAGCCGAACACACCTCGTGACAGAGCAAACGCGCATCTCAGCGTGTACATTAGCAGCTTCTCATGAATACTGAAACACAACACAAGATGTTCGTGAGAAGCTCAAACCACCAGCGTCTGAGAGAAACCACAGATCACTGAAACACTGAAACACTCTCTGATTCATCTGATTTCATGACATATTTATTCACTGATTGTTTATGTAAATATTAATAAACAAAACAAAAACAAACGCAGGCCTTTGTTTCCATTTTTCTTTTAAAAACACTAGGAAAAATTTCTAGGAAAAGTTTTGTTAAAGGTTCTATTATAGTTTATATTAATATTTTGAATTTGTCTTTATTTTAGTATTTTCTGTTTTCATTTTATTGAGTTAAAGTTTTAATAATTTTGTTGTATTTTTGAAATTGTATTACTTTTTTAAATAATGCTATATAGTCTTTAGTAATTTCTTATAGTTTCTTTAGTTTTAGTAATAAAATGAAATAAAATAAAATAAAATAAAATTAAATTAAATTAAATTAAATTAAATTAAATTAAATTAAATTAAATTAAATAAAATAAAATAAAATAAAATAAAATAAAATAAAATTAAATTAAATAATTAATTAATAATAAAATAATAATAATAATAATAATAATCTTTTTTACAATTATTCTACACTGCAAAAACTATTGTGACTACTTTATTTTCTTAGTTTTAGTAATATAATACAATAAAATTAAATATAATATAATATAATATAATATAATATAATAAAAACATAATATAATATATTATATTAATGATACTAAAATAACACTGCAAAAACTATTGTGACTACTTTATTTAAATGTTGTTTATTTAACTATTTGAAAGTAAAAAAATCTAAACAAAATTCACTTCATTTTGATACATTTCTCAGAAAGACATTGTGCTTCTTCTCCAGTAAATGCATCTTGATTTGAGAATGTTTAGATGTTTGTGCTGGAAATCGAGACCGAAACACTGAGGAAGAAGAGGATGTTTGCAGTGTTTGAATGGCTCTTCTGACAGACGAAACAGAATATATCGGTGTCGACACGCTTTAACCTCTCGCACCGCACACATAAACACATGAACACATGAGACGCGGACGTTCTCCTTTCGTTCTCTCGGCTCACACTCACGTCACTTCTGCTTCAGCGACTGACTCTCTCTCTGTGAGGAGTGTGTGGTGGATGCGGTCGCCATGACGACAGACATCACTCATGGGATGGATGTGTGGGTTGAAGCGACACACACAGAGATTAGCATGAGACACCGAACCAGCTCTCAGACGACAACGGCAAAGCTTTATCATAATAGTGAAAGTTGACTGTAAATGAAAAAAAAAAAAATATATTTTATGTATTTAAAAAAAAAAAATTTTTGTAAAAAAATAATTTCACTTGATTTTATTTTATATTATGTTTTTTTTATATATATAGTTTTATTTAATTTTATGTTTTATTTTATTTAATTTTGTATTTTTATTTATTTTATTTCATTTCGTTGTATTTTACTTCATTTTATTTTATTTCATCAATTTTTTATGCTGATATGATTTCTAGCATGTAAGATGGTCAATATAATGCTGATATGAATGTTGCAAATAATGTTCACAAAATTACTTATTTCACTCATTATTTAATAAAAATATATATCATTTTTATTGTATGGGGGGGGGGGGGACAAAAAATGTCAATTTTTTTTTAAAAAGTGACATTTATTGGCCAGTTCTATAATTACTTTATTTACCATGGTAACCACAGTTCCCTTTCGAAAGGCAACTCGCACTGCGTCGAAATGACGCTATATCGGAAATCACAATCAAATCACGGCACTCAGCTTGACCAGCGACAGCCCATGAATCATTAGCGTGCGACCTGGAAGTATAAAAGGGCGCCTTGCAAATATGGTAATCACCTTATCATCTTCAGCGCGGTCACCGCGGTGTTGCAGGCGTACCAGGGCGGTGTTGCAGGCGTACCAGGGCGGTGTTGCAGGCGTACCATGGCGGCGTTGCAGGCGTACCATGGCGGTGTTGCAGGCGTACCATGGCGGTGTTGCAGGTGAACATGGTGGTGTTGCAGGCGGTTGCTGAGCTGCGCCGCACCACAGATCTTGCTCTCTGGGCCGCTAAACACACTGCCGCCGCGATCGGTCGGTCGATGGTGGCCACGGAGAGGCATCTGTGGTTAAACCTGGCTGACATCGGGGAGAAAGAGAAGGCCTTTCTCCTCGACTCTTCGGTTTCACCCTCTGAACTTTTTAGCACCTCTGTGGAGGCGGTGGTTGGGAAGTTCAGGGAGGCGAAGGCACGCTCAGCTGCTTTCAGGACTTGTATACCACTGAGATCCAGATCCACACAGGCAGGCGGGAGGGTCTAACTCTTCATGGTCCGAGGACCATAGACAGGGCCAGATAGCCAGTTTCGTCTCTCGTGCGCCCCCTCCATGGAGGAGCAGGTCACAGAAGAGGTGTGACTCCCGCAAGAAGAGTGATCTGAGGAAGGTGATCCTGCACAAACGCATGCAGCGTCGGTGAGGGATCATCTCCCTGGAGGGCGTGTTACATCTCAGCCCTCTCCTCTCTTCCCGACTCCCCCGGCCTTTCTTACATCAGGCTGGGGCCGGGCCCTTGATGAGAACGATGTTCTGATGGCCCGCCTTGGCTTGGTTAGCGAGAGCGACTCTTTCAGGCATGTAAAGTGGTAGACCCCATGTTCATAGAGTCTTCACTCCGCACGCCGCAGGTGAGCTGAACGGTCTTCTCTAAGAAACATTTTTTGTATGCAACTAACACTAAAATGTATTTCTCTACAGACCTTTTGTTCCCTGAGTAGAGTTATGGGGTCATGTTATTGTACATTAAGGTAAGGTAAGGTAAACTTGGATATTAGAGCCCTGAAGTTCCCCTGTTAGGTGGCTAGAACGATATAAAGAGGCACCAATTATATGGGCGTCTTTTGTGAGTGTGTGATGGCTTCCTTCTTGTGTATTCACGAGGTGTGCCACCGCTCATTCAAGTTGGGAACTATGTTAATAGCTTAGGCTTCCTCTCATGATGAGAGTTTTTTGAGGCCGCCGCTCATTCATATAAATGGGATGTTAGAGGAGCGCTAAGTGGCAGAACGTCATTCTAGAAAGAATGGAATTGTTTTATGCTGCCGCTTGTTTTATTTCTGAGACACATCTGTGTTAGCCCTTGGGCTATTTTTGGTTTTGGACTGCAGACTTACCCTGGAGCTTCAGATAGATCTTATGTCCAGGCCACGAGGCCGTTTGACATTGTTTGGTCCTGAGTACATCGCTCCCCTGAGCTCTGTTTAGATTTTTGTACAGACTTAGCGTTTTTTTGCAGCTCTCATATGAGACATCTCTGTCTTGAGGCTGTGGCTCCTCCGAGCCCTCAGGCAGATCTATGCTGACAGGCTGGCCCTCACCAGGGCCGTCGTAGTAGCTGGCCTAGGCTATACTAGGGATACTGGAGCATTTCTGCCTCTGGCCCTTCACTATGTGAATGTAGGCTTTTTAAGCATCCCTATATGACAGCCTCCTCCCATGGTAGGAGCCGTTTGGCCAAGGCCCACCCACTTTTCTGCATTCGGGGGTGAGAAGAGTAATGCAGGTTGGTGCAGAGGCATGAGTAGTAAAGACCTAGGGTTAGGCCTTCAATAAGGCCTCCCCAGTACAATAGGTCTTTTTTGAGCAGGGTTTAGGCCGTCTATCGTCTCACGAAGAGACTGGTTTGTTGTTTGCCCGACCCCGCTGTGCATAACTACTATATGGACCCAGGCCACCATTCTAGCCTTCACTTACTTTTTTGGGTTTCGAAGTATGCTCCCGTGAAGCCAGAGCATTGCCATGAGCTGACGCCCATGCGTACAGATGGTAGGCCCCTGACTAAAATAAAAATCTGGGGCCTCCATAGAGGCAGAGTGGTGTATGTTGTACTCGCTTTGCTTAAATGGTGTTGCTTTGTTGCTGAGTACACTGCCTTTGGCAATGTGATTGGGTACCAGAATGCTGTAAGCGTAGGGCTGGGCGATATATCGCATGACATTGTTATGCGCATCTCGTCAGTAAAGCCGGTTCCTTGATTAGTAGTAAATCGCCATCACCTGCTTTCAGATGGAGCGGCATTTACTACACAGAGCCGTAGTTCACTGACAAGCTGAGCCATACTGCATTAATTATCGCAGGCGATGCGTCCGTGATAATTAATGCGATATGGCTCAGCTTGTCAGTGAACTACGGCTCTGTGTAGTAAATGCCGCTCCATCTGAAAGCAGGTGATGGCGATTTACTACTAATCAAGGAACCGGCTTTACTGACGAGATGCGCATAACAATGTCATGCGATATATCGCCCAGCCCTATGTAGGCGCTGTGTAAACAGCTTATCTGCCAACGAAGGCTGCGTGGTTAGGTGGCAGGCCTCAGCAGGCCTCCTTGACCAGGCAGCCCCCAAGAGGGCTCTTGAGACCAGCTTACCTCTGGTGGTTAGCCTTAGTAGTTCGGGCAGTAGACTCACTGATGGGTAGTAGGCCTTAACAGGCCTCCTCGGAGGTGAGTCCCAACATTGTTGGACGTACATTATAGCCACGACCAGGTAAGCTAGCCGTATTAGGCCTCCTGTGGGTGGGCCCAATAGTTATGTTTGTGTAGTATGGTTCCCAACAGCGTATGTTTGTAGCAGAATAGACTTGCTATCAGCTAGTAGGCCCGGCCAGGCCTCCCTGATAGGCGAGTCCCCAGCAGTGTTAAGATGGCTGACAGCACTGACTTGCTTCAGGCCTAGTAGGCCTCTTTAATTCTCTAAGTGAGTCTGCAAATGACGGGTATCCAAACAGCAGTGTTGATGGTCAGGTTCTGACCTTAGCAGGCCTTCCTGACCCTGAGCCCCATCAATGGGGCGCTCGACTGTTATTTCACTGGCCAATCAGACATTTGGCCTCTGTAGGCCCCTTAGCATGGTAGCGTGGGTATATCGTTCCCGATAGCGTCATTTCAAAAGGGAATGTCTCAGGTTTCGACTGTAACCTATGTTCCCTGAGAACAGGGAACGAGACACTGCATCTTTCACCATGCCTCGGGGATGCCTGCCTAACAGTCCCTTCAGACGATAAGGTGATTATCATGTTTGCAAGGCGCCCTTATATACTTCCAGGTCACATGCACGCTAATGACTCATGGGCTGTCGCCGGTCAATCTGATTGCCGTGATTTGATTGTGATTTCAGACACCTGTCACGCCTGAGGCGTCCCCCATGGCATCATTTTGACGCAGTGTCTCGTTCCCAGTTCTCAGGGAACATAGGTTACAGTCGTAACCTGAGACGTTTTCTATGTGAATATATAGTAAAGTGTAATTTATTCCTGTGATCAAAGCTGAATTTTCAGCATCATTACTCCAGTCTTCAGTGTCACATGATCCTTCAGAAATTATTCTAATATGATGATTTGATGCTCAAGAAATATGAATGATTATTATCAATGTTTGCTGATATCCAACATAAAATATGGGTTTTGTAGTACAAGAAGATGAGAAGCAAAAACGTGCATAAATCCCCATCAGATCGGTTGTGTAACTCCAGGTACAGGCGTGGACCTTCGCTCTGACTCTCATTACTGTATGAACACACGGTTCTTATGCGAGGGAATTGATCAAGAGCTCTAGAGGAGGAGCTGGAAGAAACAAAGAGCGCTTTAGTTGCACTGGATGAATGAATTAGCATAGAGTTTAGAGTCCAGCATCTCAACACACACTCTCACTTCACTGGGGAAAACAGAGAAAGAGCATCTCGTCCTAACGCTTTCAACAACTGAACCGTCGCATGAAACAGTGTTACGCAATCATCATCACCATCATCATCATCATCATTCAACAATATAAAGCATTCACATAATTAAACACTGCAAACAAATGATGTCCCTACACTGCAAAAATGCTTTTCTTACTCAGTATTTTTGTCTTGTTTCCAGTCCAAATATCTAACATTTCCTTAAATCAAGATGCATTTACTAGATGAGTAAAATGACAGATATTATGTCCTGTTTTCAACTTAGTCTTAATTCAAACAGAAACAAGATTATTTTTCTTTCCCAATTGGCAGATAATGTTGCTTGTTTTAAGCAAAAACTCACTTTATTTTGATCTTCTCCCCCCAGAAAACAAGACATAATATCTTATAGCATTTTACTACCTAAGTAAATGCTTGTTGATGTAAGAATTTTTTTTATATTTGGACTGGACACAAGACAAGCATTTTTTGCAGTGCACTTTTTCAATAGTACATTGCAAATATACTAATACTTTTTTTTCTAGAAGAGCGTCTCATTGAGCGTCTCACAAAAACAGTGTTACGCAATCGCAATCATCATCATCATCATCATCATCACGGATCCAACATCAAACACATTCAACAATATAAAGCATTCACATAATTAAACACGGCAAACAAATCATCTTCTTCCACAGTGTTGTATCTTTTTGTGTTATTTTCCAAGTGAAGATGAATATAATGCAAAAGAGACTGCATCAAAGAGCTGCTCTGAGAAAGAGTACACTAAAATCTTTATATTAAAGTTAAATATGATATGAATACATGTAATCAGTGTAATTGGAACAAACTGGAGATGCTTTTGCCATTATCATACTGCTTTTTTAGTAATTTCAGATAGTAAATTAATCAATTTAATTCTCATTCATGCATGAATATATTTATCAGAATTTTGAGTCATGCAAATACTTTATTCAGAATATTCTCGAACTGAATTGTATTCATCTTGTGTAAACGGGTAATTCTGGGTTATATTCGATACAGATGAAAAGTCAAGCTATCAAAGAAATGGATAGTTCCATCACAGGAACTTCCCTCCACTGGTTTGAGTCCTATCTCACAGGTCGGTCCTTCTGGGTCGCATGGAGAGGCGAGGTATCCAGAGCACATCAACTGACCACAGGGGTTCCTCAGGGCTCAGTACTGGGACCCCTCCTCTTCTCCATCTACACCACATCACTGGGACACATCATTCAGTCCATGGTTTCTCCTATCACTGCAATGCTGATGACACACAGCTCTTCCTCTCATTTCAACCAGATGATCCCACAGTAGCTGCACGGATCTCAAGCTGTCTGGCGGACGTCTCGGCATGGATGAAGGAACATCACCTGCAGCTCAACCTGGCAAAGACTGAGCTTCTCGTCCTCCCTGCCAATCCGTCTCTACAGCACGACTTCACTATCCAGCTAGATTCAGCATCAATCACCCCATCAAGGTCGGTCAGAAATCTTGGAGTAATATTGGATGACCAGCTGACCTTCACAGATCACATTTCAAAGACAGCTCGATCATGCAGGTTTGCACTGCACAACATCAGGAAGATCAGGCCTTTCCTTACTGAGCATGCAACACAACTTATCGTCCAGGCCCTGGTCATCTCTAGGCTTGACTACTGCAATGCTCTTCTGGCTGGACTTCCATCATGTGCAACTAAACCTCTACAAATGATTCAGAATGCAGCAGCTCGTCTCATCTACAATGAGCCCAAAAGGGCCCACGTCACTCCTCTGTTCATCATCTCATCCACTCGCTGCTCGCATCAAGTTCAAGGCATTAACACTTGCTTACAGATCTATCACAGGCTCAGCTCCCTCCTACTTTCACTCGCTCCTACGAGTCTCCATCCCTACCAGAAGCCTACGATCGGTCAACGAGCGACGTCTCGTGGTATCATCACAGAGAGCCACAAAATCACTTTCCAGAACATTCTCATTCACAGTTCCATGCTGGTGGAATGATCTCCCCACCGGCATCCGGAATGCAGAATCCCTGATAACATTCAAAAGACACTTCCGTCAGCACTTAACCTCATTCCAAAACACACACAAAAAAAAAAAAACATTTCTTTCCTTTTCCTTTAATCCTCCCTTATCGGGCTTATGCTACTCTGAACAATGCCTGAACTTCGTATTTTGAGCACTTCTTGCGTTGTTTTTCCCTCTTCACAATGACACACTTAATATAGTCCTAAATTGTAAGTTGCTTTGGACACTAGCAACTTGCGTCTGTTAAATGACTACATGTAAATGTAAAAATGTAGTTCACTCAAAAAATATCTAAACATTGTTAAATCGGGATGCATTTACTGGAGAAGCAAAATGACTGAAGATATTAAGACCAAAAAAAAATGTATCAAAATGAAGTGAGTTTGAGTTTAAAGGAAGAAAAAATATCTGTCATGGTGTCAGAAAAATGAACTAGTTTTCCCTTCAAATTAAGTTTATTTTTCTGACTCCATTAGCAGATATTTGTTCTTGTTTTAAGTACAAACTCACTTTTTCATTTTTCATTCAGCAAGGCTTAATATCTTCAGTAATTTTGCTTCTTCTCCAGTAAATGTATCTTGATTTAAGAATGTTTAGATATTTGTGCTGGAAAACGAGACAGAAACACTGAGGAAGAACCTCATTTTTTTTTATACAAAGTAATACATTTTGTCATCATGTCCTTACTAACATAAAATGAGCATTTGTCAAGCTAAAAAAAGAAGAAGCCTTAATTAAAATGCAAACTACATTTCCCATCATCCTCTGCGGCAGCAATAAACGATAAACAGCACAAACACGTAAGCAGCAATCCAACACTTAATCTAGCGGTGCAAAACAAAGGTGTTT
>NC_138743.1:1284544-1307044 GCF_965113295.1 Leuciscus leuciscus | reverse complement strand
ATACATGTAGATAACGAAAAAGATGCATTGGGATTGGCATTTAAAGACATTCTGAACTCTATTAGAGTTAGACAACACGTGTCAGGACCTACTCATTGTCGTAATCATACTCTAGATCTAATATTATCACACGGAATCAATGTTGATGCCGTTGAAATTCTGCAGCAGAGCGATGACATCTCAGATCATTATCTAGTCTCGTGTAAACTTTAGCCAAGGCTGCAAAGCTGACTCCGTGTTACAAATATGTTAGACCTATCACTTCTGCCACTAAAGATTGCTTTATCAATAATCTTCCTGATCAGTTTCATCATCTCAGCATCCCAGATAGCTTAGAAGAACTCAATATTGCGATAGAAACTTTTAACTCTCTCTTTTCCAGCACTTTGACACAGTTACTCCATTGCGCTTAAAGAAAATTAAAGAAAATAGTCCAACGCCGTGGTACAACGAGCACACTCGGGCCCTTAAGAGAGCAGCCAGAAACATGGAGCGCTACTGGAAGAAAACAAAACTAGAGGTATTTCGCATTTCATGGAAAGAGAGCCTGATTGCATACAGAGAGGCTTTAAAAACTGCTAGATCTGCTTATTTTTCAACACTATTAAAAGAAAATAAACAAAACCCGAGGTATTTATTTATTTGAAACAGTGGCTAAAATAAAGAGGATATGAAGAATTGTTTAAACTCGTTAAATCATCTAAATCGACAACATGTATGTTAGACCCTATACCGACTAAGCTACTGAAACACATGCTTCCAGAGGTCATAGATCCTCTTCTTGATATCATTAATTCATCTTTGTCTCTAGGATACCTACCAAAAACCTTTAAGCTGGCTATGATTAAACCGCTTGCTAAAAAAAACGCAACTTGATCCTACAGAATTAGTCAATTACAGGCCGATCTCGAATCTACCTTTTCTGTCAAAGATACTAGAACAGGCGGTATCCTCACAACTATGTTCCTTCTTAGAAAGAAATGATATCTGTGAGGATTTCCATTCAGGATTTAGACCGTACCATAGCACTGGGACAGCTCTCATCAGAGTCACAAATGATTTGCTCTTATCATCCGATCGTGGTTGTATCTCTCTATTAGTGTTACTCGATCTTAGTGCTGCATTTGACACTATCGACCACAACATTCTTTTAAATAGACTCGAAAATGATGTTGGCATTAGTGGAATTGCATTAGCATGGTTTAAATCATTCTTATCTGACCGTTATCAGTTTGTAGCAGTAAATGAAGAGATGTCTCATCGATCACAAGTTCAGTATGGCGTACCACAAGGCTCAGTACTAGGACCGCTGCTGTTCACTCTGTACATGCTACACACACAAACACACACACACACACACTCACACACACACACACACACACACACACACACTCACACACACACACACACACACACACACACACTCACACACTCTCTCTGTACATGCTACACACACAAACACACACACACTCACACACACACACACACACACTCTCACACATTCTCTCTGTACATGCTACACACACAAACACACACACACTCACACACACACACACACTCTCACACATTCTCTCTGTACATGCTACACACACAAACACACACACACACTCACACACACACACACACACACACACACTCACACACACACACACACACACTCACACACTCTCTCTGTACATGCTACACACACAAACACACACACACTCACACACACACACACTCTCACACATTCTCTCTGTACATGCTACACACACAAACACACACACACTCACACACACACACACACACACACACACACACTCACACACTCTCTCTGTACATGCTACCCTTGAGAGATATCATTAGGAAGCATGGCATTAGTTTTCACTGTTATGCTGATGATACTCAGCTCTATATTTCTTCACGCCCTGACGAAACTTACCAATTCACAAAATTAACGGAATGCATAGCTGATATAAAAAACTGGATGACTAGTAATTTTCTACTACTAAATTCTGAAAAAACAGAGATTCTAATTAATGGACAAAAAACGTCCTCACGTAATAATCTAGAATACTGTCTAATACTTGATGCTCTGTCAAGTCTTCGTCGTCGGTTAGGAACCTGGGTGAGCTCTTTGATACCAATCTTTCATTTGAAAGTCACGTGTATCTGTAAAACCGCATTTTTTCATTTTAATTGAGATCATTCTCCTATTTAGCACCAAAACTTTGGAACAGTCTTCCTAACATTGTCCGGGAAGCAGACACACTCTGTCAGTTCAAAGCTAGACTAAAGACACATCTCTTTGACCTAGCATACACATAATACATTATAGACTTCTATAATTCAATGTTAGACTGCATAGATTAGGTCAGCCGGAACCGGGAACACTTCCCATAAATCCTGATGTACTCGTTACATTTACCGCCGGATCCAGGCTGTATCCAGATCTGATGAAGGACCTGTGCCTGGACACACTCACACACACACACACACACACACACACACACACACACACACACACACACACACACACACACACACTCCAGATCTGATGAAGGACCTGTGCCTGGACACACACACACACACACACACACACACACACACACACACACACACACACACACACACACACACACACACACACACACACACACACTCCAGATCTGATGAAGGACCTGTGCCTGGACACACTCACACACACACACACACACACACACACACACACACACACACACACACACACACACACACACTCCAGATCTGATGAAGGACCTGCACCTGGACACGACGACAACGCAGTCCTGAAGTGTCCACCAGTCTCTCCCTGTGAAGGCCTCCTTCTCTTTACCTCAGTACAAATAAAATGTTGTCGGGATAATTCCGGTTTGCGTGGCTACGCAGACGCGAAAAAAAACATGAATTAATGTATTATCTAACATGAACTTACCATGAACAATACATTTGTTACTGTATTTGTTCATATTTGTTAACGTTAGTTAATAAAATACAGCTGTTCATAGTTTGTTCCTGTTAGTTCACACTTCACAGTGCATTCACTAATGCTAACAAGATTTTAATAAAGTATTAGTAAGATTAGTAAGATTAATAAAACAAAGATTACCAAATGCTGTATGGATTATTAATGTTAACTAATGAAGTGAACTAATGTTAACTAATAAAACCTTATTGTAAAGCGTTACCGGCTTTTCTGTGGAAATAATTCATTAATGCTGTTGGAGAGTGACAGACAGTGTGAGTACGAGTCTGTTTGCTGGTTTTACGTTGAACTCCATCTGTCTTCTGCTTGTGTTTGTCCTGACACACACACACACACACACACACACACACACAGACACAAACCTCCATCTGTCCATCACACACACAACCTGTTTAAAGTGCCCATGAAATCACACTTTCAGTTCATGTGTGTATCTGGGAAATCAGCTAGATGCTACTACACTCATTCAAAATTATGAACCCACATCCAGTTAGACATTAGAGCAAACTCAAGTAAACGGTATACTTGATACAGTACTGTAACTGTACACCAGGAGGGTACGATTTTCTTTTTTTGTGTGTGTGCATGTACTGCGTTAGATTAAACTGAGAAGGGTCACAGCACTTGCATATTGTTGTCCTACTGTTAGTTTCACTGCTTATATTGTTCTCATTTGTAAGTCGCTTTGGATAAAAGCGTCTGCTAAATGAATAAATGTAAATGTATATAATACAGGTGCATCTCACAAAATCATGACGGAATATAGATTTGAACTCAAAATCAAAAGAAAAAAAGAAAGACAAATTATATATTACACTTAAATTAAGCTGCATTGTGACACTATCATCGCTGTAATACAAATTGAAAAGAATAAATTAAACATATATTCCATAATGACCTGTAATTAATGCAGATTTAAAAGCATTTAAGTTTTACTGTGATGCAAAAAAAAATACAGTAACAAGAATCTAATGATTTTAATATGTATAATGCATTATAAAAGTGTATGTAATTGACACATTATGTCCAAGTTAAAATGCATTACAATATTTTCCGATTCTGGTTGTTTGTCATGTTGTTTAAATGCATTATCCTTTCTAAAGGTGTAACAACGAATACTGTAATGTATTTAAGTAATTATTCACGATATCATAAAATGCATAATAAAGTGCATAGTTCATGCATTAAAATACTTTTATAAAGCATTATATATAAAGGCTTTCAGTAAAGCGTTAGTATAATTACTATTGGGAATAATACGAATTTTAAATTACATTAAAAAAAAAAAAGCGATTATAATAAGACTTATTGTAAAGCATCTTACTGGTCCTAAAATATCTTTATTTAGTTTTTTTCAAAATTTTCGTTTATTTTTTTTTTTGGGGGGGGTGCATTGGGGGGGGGGGGGGGGGGGGGGGCACACAATCTTCTTTTTGGTGCAACCAACATTAATTGCATTTATTGAAAAACAAAACATTTGCATGACGCTTGAATGATGCAAAATGCATAAGAAATGTTCATTAGTATGTAGAAAGGAATGCACTTTTTAAGACCCTGCATGTGTTTGTTAAAGGTTTCGGGTTTTAATAAGTAGGTCAGACGCCTCAAGCCCATCATTTGCATCCTGCATATATACAGTACATACACTATAATAACTGGAGTGTGTGAAGAGAGACAGATCAAATATAGCTTTATGTTTATAAGGCATTCTGTGTTTGAAACTGAAAATGACAGAAAAAAAGAACATTAAAGTGTCAGAATAACAATAGTTGCAAAAAATTGTGGTCAAAAGTTTACATACACCTTGAAGAATCTGCAAAATGTTCACAATGCATGTTATTTTTTATTTAGTACTGTCCTGAATAAGATATTTTACATAAACGATGTTTATATATAGAATGACCCCATTCACCTGAGTCTTCATACTGTGTGTTGTTACCTGGATGATCTTTGGTTTTCAAGCATCTTTTGCATATTTGAACCCTTTCCAGCAGCGACTGTATAATTTTGAGATCCATATTTTCACACTGAGGACAATTGAGAGACTCATATTCGCAACTATTGATGAAAACATGCACTGATGAACACAATACATGAAGAGCCGGGGGGGTGAAAACTTTTGAAATCAACTTCAAATTCGGAGCGCATAGATAAATGGCTTTCATTTTCTAGCAATTTTAGAGGGCAAAATGTTTTGTACATATTTTCTATAAAGTAAGAAGTGCAATAATAACTGGACTGTGTTGAGAGAGACGGATAAAATATAGCTTTATATTTATAAGGTATTCTGTATTTGTATAAAATGATCAGCTTCTTGTGAAGAGCGTTTTGTCTAATGCAGAAATATTAATAAGAGCTGTCATCATCATCATCATCATCATCATCTTCTTCATCACTGCCTATGATCTTCTGTGTTCAACATCCGAGTCTTTGTTCATCTCTCGTCAGGAGCTGCTCAGATTCGACTGACACACTTTCACTCAATTACCAGCACATCTCTGCTTTTCTGTGACTCTTTCTTCATGATTCCAGGTTACAACAAAAAAGCTGGAGGTTTGTGTTTGTTCTTGTGCTGAATCTGCTCTACATCCTTTATTTGAGCTTCAAAACACCCACAATCCACCCAAAAAATTTGTGTCTTCATTCCAAACCTGTACGATCCTCTTTCTTAAGGGGACCTATTATGCAAAATTCACTTTTGCATGGTGTTTGGACATAAATGTGTGTTGGCAGTGTGTGTACACAACCCCCCTATAGCGATAAAAATCCACTCGCTCCTTTTTTTTAATCCCCTTAAATCATAAGCAGTGTCTCCCAACGATCAGCCATGGGGCGTGTGTGACATCACAGCCCACGAGTGTTGACAGACACTGCGGTTTAGCATAGCCCCGCCCTGATCGAGTTCACGGCGAGTTGTACACATCCGCCATTGCTGCACTGAGGAGAGTGTAGGTGTTGTGTGGCTGGATGTATTAATCCACTTAGCTCTCTCTCTATTTACTCCCGAAATCTGAGCCAGCCGCTGAAGACGAGGTGGAATTATTTTGTTTTCGAAGAAAATGCTCCCTCAACTCTCGAAATTCGTTTATGTACTTGCGCACTTCTTATACTGTGTTTACTCAGCTCTTACGGTGATTTTCTGGAGTAAAACTGACGCTTCATCTTTTGTGTGATGTACAATAAACCTTATTAAACTCATCAGCATAGCAAGCAATGACACATACGTTATAACCGTAATTAGACTAAACTATACCTGTTCCATCTCCATACAGCGTATATTCTCTGACTCTATAGGCATTATTGTCCGACTCCGGGTCGAAATGAACACCGTTACTGAGAGTTTCTGTTTTGATATTATCATCATTCCGTGAGATTCCTGTCCCAAATGGCACACTCCGGACTAGTGGACTTCCTCAGAGTCCACACTTTGGTGACGTCATGTAGTGCACACCTATAGGGCCCTTGGCGCGAGTCTACGAGGGCGCATTGAGAGGTATTTTTGGGACAGACTCGATCGTCACGCCGGAAATAACAGTCTGGTTGTTGTTGGACAGGAGAAATCACATCTTATCTCCATGTCCACTACACAGCCTACTTTTACAGTTCTATATTTTGATATTGTGCATGCCACCTGGGCATTAGACAATAGATACATCATCATGCTTATTTAAATGATGTATACAGTTGTACATAATAATACATAATGTTCCATTTGAACTAAGATTACAATTTTAACACATAATGAAAATGTGCATGAGTTTCAGATGAATTTACAGGTTTCAATATTCATACTACGTTTACATGTGACTCAGTAAAGCCCTGACATTCAGTTCTATTTATTTAATGAATCATAATGCGATCGTATTATTCAACGCGCTATTATTATGTCTGAGACATCAACCACTGCTCGATGACCATAATGTTTGTATAAACTGTAGGTAACAACTGGTAAAATAGCTACACCTAGGTAATAAAAAACGTAATATTTTCTTCTCAGCCATGTCAACAATTATCTGTGAGCGAAATCTCCTCCCATCCGTTGTCTGATTGGCCTTTCACAAGGATTCCTGGGTAGTTAAAGTGTGTGGAGCCTGCATCTATGCGGCCTTCGCGGAAGACCACTTCAAGGGTACAAAGGGGGCGCTGCTGAGCACACTTCAGAGCCTGAAAATGCTGAATGAGACGGCCTACGGACTCGTGGACTCAGCCAGCACGCGCAATTTAAGTCCACGAGACCGAAAGTCCACATGAAGTGCACCGTTTGGGACAGGGCCATTTTCCTGACACTGAGCGCGAGCTCACTTTTAATTAAAGTGTGTGGAGCCTGCATTTATGCCTCAGGCTCGTGAGGCTCCGCCCCCTGTGCCATGTAGCAGCAGCTCATTTGCATTTAAAGGGCACACACTAAAACGGCATGTTTTTCTGAGCCCCAAAAAGTGATAATTTAAACATGCTGTAAAAATGGTCTGTTGGGTAATTTGAGCTAGAACTTCACATACACACTCTGGGGACATTAGAGACTTGCTTTACATCTTGTGAAACGGGGCATAATAGGTGCCCTTTAATACACAAAGGAGAGGTTCAAGAGAAATGCATCTGCCGACTGCATAAACTGACACAATGAATAAGAAATGATTGACAACTTTTGAACAGGATGAAGATTTTTCTTATTTTGTTTAAAGATCATATTTTTTCACTGCCCTTCAGAAGAAACAGATACTTCCATGTTTCCCGGAAGACAAATCATGTACAGTTTACCTTGATCTTCAATTTCAAAAAGTGCATCTCTTAATGCATCGCTTTTGAACGGGTCATTTTATATATATTCAACTTGTGTTTTGTCTATTTGTAAACATCTTTTAAGTAAAATATCTAATTCAAGGCAGTACTAAATTAACTAAACTAAAAGCTTTCCTGTAGCTCATTGGTAAGAGCATTGCGTTAACAACGTAAGGTTGTGGGTTCGATCTCAGGGGATTGCACATACTGATGTATAAATGTATAGGATAATGCAATGTAAGTCGCTTTGGATAAAAGCGTCTGCCAAATGCATAAATTTAAATAAAAAAATATGCTTTTTGAAAAATAATGAACATTTATCAGATTTGACCATGACTTATATACAGTATGTAGAACAGACTGAACTCATAATCAAGGTTTGAATCTGTGCAAAAGTGAATGTTAATGGTTGTGCGAGTCAACATGAGGCTTTAGGTTGTGCATTCATTTATTCTCAAGAAATAAAACATTTCTCTTCATAATCGATCATCAGTCACTCTTATTTATATCGGTGACTTTCTAACATCACAAATTTTATATACTTTTTGAGAGCCTGATTACAAAAACAAAAGTCTTTTGTATTTTCTTTTTCGAGGTGTTGTGCAGTGTGTGTGTGTGTGTGTGTGTGTGTGTGTGTGTGTGTGTGTGTGTGTGTGTGTGTGTGTGTGTGTGTGTGTGTGTGTGTGTGTGTGTGTGTGTGTGTGTGTGTGTGTGCGAAAAAAATCGAATGCTCATCTTGGTCATGCATAAATGTTGACTATATATATATATATATTACATTAATATAGAGGTGCATTGATATGGACATTTTGGCCGATACCGATAACCGATAATTCTTTATATTTGAAAGCCGATAACCGATATATCGGCCGATAAATCTAAATCCAAATTTCTATATAATTTTTGAGAGCCTGATTACAAAAACTAAAGTCTCACCATTAAAAGACACGTCCCAAACACACAATTATAATGTTCTCATGATAATTTTTTGAAGCTGATTTGACAGACTTGAGCTGCACATGTTGCACTTTACAGTATTTTTCTTTTTTTAAGTGATTCCAATCATATTTAAAACAATCCAAATCCATCATGTTGAACAGTCGCATCTGAAGCGTCTCAGCTGAAGGAAATAATATATTATTTATCGGTTTTAAAATATCGGCCAAATTTTCTTATCAGGCCGATAACGATAACATTAAAAATGAACCGATATCGGCCGATACCGATATGATGACCGATATATCGTGCTTTCCTAATTTTTTCCAATAACGAAGGCTTAATATCTTCAGTCATTTTGCTTCTTCTCCAGTAAATGTATCTCGATTTAAGAATGTTTAGATATTTGTGCTGGAAAACGAGACAGAAACACTGAGACTTTTGGTTCAGATGATCTATGCTCAAAAAGAGTTAACATTAAACAGCAGGAAAGAATATGTGAAGTTCAGGGATGGTATTAGAATTAGAAACCATTCCCAATTAAATCTGTCACATGCACACAATTAGTGCTATAAAACAGAGGATCAGTGATGAAAGCTGTTCAGATGTTGTGTTTGCGTTTCATTTTCAATGCTACAGTTTTTCTAAATGTCATAATCATTTGTTAACAAACAAGTATTCATTACTTCAGTGAGCTCATTGTTTATGCCTTTATTACATTGTTTAAATTAATACATTTTTAGCTAACTGTGATTTTGTAGATGTACATTTCTGAAATACATAACTTAGACAGTTTCCTCAGATAACAGATCACTGTAAATTGTAATATGGACTCGTGCATTTTCTGTAAAGCTGCTTTGAAACGATGTGTATTGTGAAAGCGCTGTACAAATAAATATGATTTGAGTTGAATTTAAAGACACAGATGTGGTTCATATATACTTGTTCTCTCCTTAAACTGAACCGTGCTTTAAAGCTTCGGAAAGTCACGCCTCGGGCTTCACTAGAATATTATAATGCTGTTCAGGGGAAAAGGTACGGCACTTTATCATGCTGAAGGGATATGGGCTTTAGCTGAGAATATGACAGCTGAAGAGAAGTGAGCGTTTAGGGAGCGATGTCCCGTCGAAGTCCCGAGAAGAAAGCGTAAATGAGCTCAGTGAACCAGGGAATGAGCTGAGAGATTTTAATCAAGCTAAAGGTGCCCGAGAGACCCTGAAACACCAGTGTTGTGCCACTGCTTTAAAGGAGTCGTTCACTTCAGAATTACAATTTCCTGTTAATTTACTCATCCAAGATGTTCATGTCTTTCTTTCTTCAGTCGAAAACATATTAAGGTTTTTGAGGAAAACATTCCAGGATTTTCTCCATATAGTGACTTCAATGGGGTCCAACGGGTCGAAGGTCCAGATGTGAGTTTCAGTGCAGCTTCAAAGTCTCGACACGATCCAGCCGAGGAATAAGAGTCTTATCTAGACAAACCAGCCGACATTTTATAACAAAATAAACATTTATATACTTTTAACCACTAATGCTTAACAAACACATGAACTTTGATGAAACTGAAACACATGAAATTCAGAAGAAATGTCTTTGAATTTATCTTAGTGTGTGTGTGTGTGTGTATTTATATATATATATATATATATATATATTATATATATATTAGTGCTGGGCAAAGATTAATCGCGATTAATCGCATCCAAAATAAAAGTTTGTGTTTGCATAATATATGTGTGTGTACTGTGTATAATTATTTTGTATATATAAATACACACATATGCATGTATATACTGTATATGTATTTATACATAATTTATATTATATATAAATATAAATAATTTATATATAAATGTAAAAAAAATCTTAAATATATACATGCATATGTGTGTATTTATATATACAAAATAATTATACACAGTACACACACATATATTATGCAAACACAAACTTTTATTTTGGATGCGATTAATCGCGATTAATCTTTGCCCAGCACTAATATATATATATCTATCTGCTGAATCTCATGTGTCTTTGATTATATTAAAATATTGTTAAAATATAATTGTAAAAGAAAAATTGTGGTGTAAAATTATTATCTTTTTATTAAATATTCATTTTATATTTTAAAGTAGAATTTTAATTTACAACAGTAGGCTAAAAGATTTAAGTCTTCGTTTTTGTAATTAATTAAAACATATGAATAACTAAAATTATTATTATTGGTGTTGTTGTTATTATTATTAAAGTTGATTGTGTTCCTAGAACAGCAGTGTGAATGTAATGTGAAACTAGGCACAATCACACATAAAACCAATTTGGGTCACTTTCAAATTCACAAATTCAGCTGCTGTCACGGCAGACTACAAACAAAAGGTGTGAGGACTCAAAAGCTGGAGAAATAAGTATTTATTAATAAACGTGACGTGAACAGGCTCGGCGGCGGCCATCTTGTCCGAAGACACAGGCTCGGCAGGCGTGACGTGAACAGGCTCGGCGGCGGCCATCTTGTCCGAAGACACAGGCTCGGCTGGCGTGACGTGAACAGGCTCAGCGGAGGCCATCCTGTCCGAAGACACAGGCTCTGGATCGGCAGACGTGCCAGGTCGCTGGGGTGGCGCCGGCAGGGCGACCAGCTTGGGCGGGGCCGGTAGGGCGAGCAGCTCGGGCGAGACCGGCAGGGCAAGGTACCAGGGCGACGCGTCAGGGATGGCAGTCACTTCCGGGATGGCCTCCGGGTTAGGAGCCACCGGACAGGTCATTGAGGGGGCCTTTCTCTTCCTCCTCCGTCTCCGGACCACCGGAACTGGGACCACCGGAACTGGGAGCACCGGACTCGGGAGCACCGGACTCGGGAGCACCGGACTCGGGACCACCGGAACTGGGTCCACCGGAACTGGGATCACCGGAACAGAGACCACTCCCCTGGCGATCCTCTCCCGATGGTGAATGAAACCCTCCACCATCGCCTCAAAACTGACATGATCAAAAGCTCTACAGATCAGCCAGTCCATCGGTTCATCCAGCGCATAATTAAACAGATCCCGGCAAGCCTCCTCGCCCAGGTTCAGCCCTTCAGCAGCGCGACGGAACCTCTGACCGAACTCCCTCACCTCCATCCCCTGCTGACGGAGGGAGACCAACTCCTGAAACCGGAGAATCCGCTCCCATTGCGGACAGGAGACTGGTTGCGCCTCTCTTCTCCGCTGAGTCCTCATAATGGTCGGTACGTTCTGTCACGGCAGACTACAAACAAAAGGTGTGAGGACTCAAAAGCTGGAGAAATAAGTATTTATTAATAAAAACACAAAACAAAACCCACGAGGGAGAAAACAGAACTAAGTAAATACAAAAACAATAACAGACTATGAACACTCTGGAAGATCTCAGGGAACAGGAAACAAAAGACAACGTACCGACACAGACTGCAAACAAGAGGGAACTAATAAAGGGAAACTAATCAGGAGGGAACAGGTGGATGAACTCAAACAATAATCAGATAACAAGGGGGAGGGACCAGACAATAACACGAGCACATGGCCCAAAATAACAAAACACCCATGTGCAGCACAAGACAGGACAGGCATGTGACAGCTGCAAAGTCAAAATAAAACTAAATATTTTGACGCAGACGCACAGACGCACATTAAAAGGAGGAACCGGAGCTGTACGTAAGGCAGGAAGAAAACACAGAACACCTTAGCAACCACATAGCAACACCCTGGTAACCACACACCAACACCATGGCAACCACACAGAACACCCTAGCAACCACATAGCAACACCTTAGAAACCACACAGAACACCCTAGCAACCACATAGCAACACCCTGGCAACCACACAGAACACCCTAGCAACCACCTTAGCAACCACACAGAACACCTTAGCAACCACATAGCAACACACTAGCAACCACATAGCAACACACTAGCAACCACATAGCAACACCTTAGCAACCACACAGAACACCCTAGCAACCACCTTAGCAACCACACAGAACACCTTAGCAACCACATAGCAACACACAAGCAACCACATAGCAACACCTTAGCAACCACGCAGAACATCCTAGCAACCACCTTAGCAACCATGCAGAACACCTTAGCAACCACATAGCAACACACTAGCAACCACGCAGAACACCCTATCAACCACATAGCAATGACCTAGCATCCACATAGCAATACCCTAGCAACCACACAGAACAACCCGGCGACCAGCACTGCGAGCGTTTGATGATTCAGTGGTGTATTCAGATCCAGCATCTGACACACTCCACTGCACATTTACAGCAGCGGCCCGAGGGCCACATCATCCCTTTCAAGATCAACACACACCATCCCTCTGGGGTTTAAGGCCACGTCACAGGTCATCAAGACCCACGGATCCTCTAGAAATAACACACTCACATATGCGATAGCATACGCAGCAATGAGATATCGTTCCTTCATTGCTCGGGAAATCTGTTGTGGTTAATTATCAGCTGTTTCTGAGATAAATATATAATGACACTATATCCACTATCCCCATTAAAAACTAGCACTCAGATCATTCGGTTCATCCCTGAACTCAGAGTAATGAGAGCTCAGGGTGGGCGTCTTGAACGACTTCGTAAGAAAACTCACCTTTATGTTCATGATATTGCTTATTCACACTACATACTGCAATATAAAGATGGTTTTAATGCAGCAAAGTGTAAATCCAGGACTCTTTTCTCTGAGATTAACAAACTTGTCAAACCATCATCATCCTCTACAATTACTGGCTCAATTGGCCTTTGTGAAACTTTTCAGACATTATTTCAGTATTATCCTAAACTCTGTGCTGTCTTATGACTACAGACCTTTAAGACAGAACTCATATATTCACATTATGTTGGTACTGATTAGTTCCCTTTTCTGTTATTTCAATAGTCTACTTGTTCAGTTATTATCTGTAATGCTATATGTTTAATGTTTGACTGCTTGTCCTGACTGTTGTACTTTGCTTGTACTTATGTATTTTCTGTATTATCTGTATATTTTGTGAAGTGTCCTCAGGTCCTTGAAAGGCACTATATAAATAAAACATTTACACATACACACACATACACACACACACACACACACACACACACACACACACACACACACACACACACACACTCACACACTCACACACACACACACACACACACACACACACACACACACTCTCTCTCTCTCTCACACACACACACACACACACACACACACACACACACACACACACACACACACACACACTCACACACACACACACACACACACACACACACACACACACACACACACACACACACACACACACACACACACACACACACACACACACTCTCTCTCTCTCACACACACACACACACACACACACACACACACACACACACACACACACACACACACAACACACACACACACACACATAGTTGTAATCCAAATGATTATTGGCAAAGTTTACAGACTTTCTGGTGTTTGCAATGGACAAATCAAACAAAAGTCATTGAAATAGCTCAACACAACAAATGTTTCAAGTGGTTTCCCCAAATTCAGCTGAAAATGCAACTTTTAATGACGTCTGCAGTCTCAAATCTGCAGAACAGGTGTTGTCTCACTAATCAAGGGCTTCATCAGCGGCACCAGGTGTGCTAGAGCTAGAACACATGAAATATCTGAACTGACTGGGTTTGTTGAGTGTCACGTTTGACAGCATGTTAGAAATATGGATAAGTCAAAAGAATGGTCCAGAAAGTTAAGAGAAGATTTCGGCCACATTTACACATAGCCGGGTATTTAGAGAAACGAATATTTCTCCCCCTCCGTTTTCAAAAATAACATCGTGCACACAATATCGTTTTCAAAAACAGTTGCCGTTTACATCAACCCGCATAAATACAAAGGGGCGGCAGTGTAAGGAGAAGGATACAGCCATGCAAGCCAATCAGAATCCTCAAAATCGACAACGACGAATAGCACGAGCGACTTCCTGTTCCTTTCAAAACAATAGACATGGCGCGAGGTTCGTTCGTGTGGACAGACAGCGAAGCAAATGCAAACAGGCCAAAAGCGTTTTCACAAAAGTAAAAATGAGTACCACTTTAACAGCATCCATGATCAAATAGTAGCCAAACAAACTCATAGACAGTATGGAACAAACTCTAAACATAGGGCGCTCACATGACGTAAGCATTTTCTGGCGCATAATGTGACGTTTGAGAACCTAAAACCCCGTTTCTCCCAGTTGACACGGCAACACATAACCGGCGTTTTCAGAAATCTCCACTTTGGCCGGAGTTTTTAAAAATAATCGTTTTCTGGGATAAAAACGGCGTTTTCGTGTAAATGACAGGCCAAAACGCAGGGAAATATCTGCGTTTTCCCATCGTGTAAACGGGGCCTTCATCGCCCTTCACAAACAAGGAAAAGGATTTAAAAAGATAGCGAAGGCATTACATGTTCCTCGAGACACCGTTGGAAGCTCAAAGTTAAAGGAACAGTGGTTTCACTACCTGGACGAGGCAGAAAAAGGAAGCTTTCAACGGATCAGAAAAACCCTTGAGTGACTGCAGAAGACTGAGACACACACTGAGGTTTCATCTCGAACAATAAGGCTCGTACTAAACGCATCAGAACTCCAAGACTACACCACTACTGGATACAGTCAAACCAGCAATTACTCAGACACCAGATATAATTGATTTGTTTCACTAGTGTGTGCTATAGTAAATTTATGTAAGTGAGGATAGACTGTGACATATTATACCTAAATATTCTTCATACAGGGACTACCAGTGACATATATACACATTTGGGACCAGAAATGATTGGGACACTTTGAGCTGATCATGTTCTGCTGAAGTGTTTTGTCTTTAATTGCTAATGCTCTTTTTACACACAGACTGAACAAAATGAAGCATTGCTTGGTGATTGGTTGAGCTAAACTGGTATTATCTAATTGTGTAGTTAAATTTAACAGCTGACAGATATTCAACATAATTCATGTGTGAGACAGTCTAACAGAAGGACGGACAAAACCAGTCAAATATCAGCTGAGTTCTGCTCATATTTTATCACCATTATAGCGAATAAACTGTGATAATATATATACACACACACACATACATACATATATATATATATATATATATATATATATATTTCAATTTCCTCTTTTCCCACATGATGTAATCTGAATTGTATTGTACTGGATATAATAACCAGTAATGCTGCAGCTTCACAGTGTTTGTTAAGGCCTGGCGCAGTCAAACTCATAACCATATGAATGCGTGATTTGACACAGTTAATCAGCATCTCTTTCAGGAAAATGCTTAAACCGTCCAAATTCATTTGCATTGTAATCATTTTTCTCCAGCCACAGAAAGCGTGTTTGATTACGCATCAATGAACGATAGAGAAAATAAGATCTTCTGGATGACGCAGGAGTGCATGAGCAATAAAACCATGCGATGAAGCACATTTAACAAACTCAAATATGAATCAAGTCAAAGTCGCCGCTCGCGTTTGCTAAATAAGGCCACACATGCCTCGCTTTGTATAAAAATATAGATTTTTCATGAATAGTGAGTAATGCGGATTGAGTGCCATCATTGTTTCCATCCGCAACACACTCCTGAGATTAGATTTACGATATGGAGTATTTTACTTTTACTATGAAACACGATGGAGACTCTAAAATCCTCTGAGACGTGTTTAATTACCACAATTAAACAAGACGACTCTCAGAACAGATGAAGTGGCAAAGTTTTAAAAACTGCCTCATCAGCACCAGTTATTGGATCCGGGTCACTGTATCTGTTCACAGTTTTATTATAATCATAACACATACATTTTCTCAAGAAAATCTGAGTGGTGCAATAGCCGTGGCAAAACTCAGCACTATGTTGTTGTTAGGCAGTTCCTGTGATGTTCAGGGTGGTTGCTTGGGCAGTTGATAGGGTGTTGTGGGTGGTTGCTAAGGTGTTGGTTGGCAGTTGATAGGGTGTTGTGGGTGGTTGCTAAGGTGTTGCTAGGCAGTTGAAAGGGTGTTTTAGCGGTTGCAAGGGAGATGATATGGTGTTATTAGCGGTTGTTTGGGTGTTCTTGGTTGTTGCTAGGCAGTTGCTAGGTTGTTGTGGGTGGTTGCTAAGGTGTTGCTAGGCAGTTGATTGGGTGTTGTGGGTGGTTGCTAAGGTGTTGCTAGGCAGTTGATAGGGTGTTTTGGGTGGTTGCTACGTTGTTGCTAGGCAGTTAATAGAGTGTTTTGGGTGATAGCTAAGATGTTGTTAGGCAGTTGATTGGGTGTTGTGGGTGGTTGCTAAGGTGTTGCTAGGCAGTTGATATGGTGTTTTGGGTGATTGCTAGTATGAGAGATACCATTCAGTTTCCTTCTGCTTAAGTCTATGGCAGTCCATATGATATTAACCATATGGTAAAAGGCTATGACATTTTTCACATTTATAGTGCAGAATTATATGAATTTGTGGTTAGTATCTCAAACTCTCTGGAACAGTTCATAGATTATCATACTTTTTTAACTGAAACTTATTTTATTAAAATGGTCTAAGTAAATTTAGATGGTCTAAGAGTTTTAATTTCACTAAAAACGAGTGTTTACATTCGCTCATATTCTTACTGTAAAAAAAAAAGTAGTTCACTCAACTTTCATCAAAAGTCATCAAAAGTTTTTAACTCATGTTTTATTTACTTAGAATAGTATTTTCAGTTTAAAAAGTTTTGTTGACATAATTTAATAACTGACCAACATGCTTATTTTAAGACTTAAAAAGTTTAGTTGAAATATCATTATAAAAAATAAGGTGGAACTTATTTTTTCAAGTTGTCTCTACTAAAATTTAAGTTCTGTGGCTTATTTTCCGAACTTATATTAGCAAATTCAACCAACAATAAAAAAAAAAAGAAAAGAAATAAAAGAAGATCTTCCTCCTCAGTTTTTCTGTCTTGTTTTTCAGCACAAACATGTAAACATTCTTAAATCAGGGTAAAGATATTAAGAATCGTTTCATGAAAAACTCATCAGAATTAAGTGAGTTTGTGCTTAAAACAACTTAGAACTAATATCTGCCGATGGGATCAGAAAAAAATTACTTAATGTAAAGGGAAAACAATATTACTTTCTGACCCCACTGGCAATTCTGTTCTTGTTTTCAGCAACAACAACAAAAACTCTTCATTTTGTTTTTAATATCCTTAATATCCTAAGTAATTTTGATTCTACAGTAAATATATCTTGATTTAGGGAATGTTTCGATATTTGTACTGGAAAACAAGACAAAAAAACTAAGAAAGAACTTTTTTGCTGTGAAATAAATAAAAACAAATTTCTCAACCCGCTTTTTTATTTTATTTTATTTTTTTAAAGTTGAGGCGACAAATACTCTTGTTTAGTCAATTTACAAACTACTTCAGATGGTACAACATGTTAAGTTGAATGAACAAATTCAGAAACTGCAAGTTGTCAACTTAAAAAACAACAACTATGAATTCAACTATGAAAAAAACTGAATTATGTTTTTGCACAAGTCTTCAGGTTATTTTAATCAAGTTAAAAGTGTTAGACCTCATTTCAGATCAATTTATTTTGTTTTCTTGGTAACAGTTTACAATAAGGTTCATTAGTTAACTACATTAATTAGCATGAACTAATGAACTGCATTTATACAGCATTTATTAATTTTTGTTAATGTTAATTTCAACATTTACTAATACATTATTAAAATCTTGTTAACATTAGTTAATGCACTGTGAACTAACATGAACAAACAATGAATGACTGTATTTTTATTAATTAAAGTTAACAAAGATTAACAAATACAGTAACAAATGCATTGTTAGTTAACACATTAATGTTAATAATGACCCTTATTGTAAAGTGTTCCCGTATTCTCCTGTATTTGATCATCTTTTGCTGTTGACACTGAATGATTTATCAGTATGCTCATGCAGATCAAATGAAAAACAGCAAAATTGCATTTACCGTTTATTTTTATTTTATGTTCCGTCATGTGGGATCAGCCTCTCTGTGCTGAAGGAATCTGGACCGGGACGAGCGTAACGTCCTCCTGACATATGACTGACATTTCATCATATTAGTAAAAAAGAAACGACATTCAGACATATTTACAAGAGCTGAAGTATTATTGAAGCCATTTCTTCAGTCGCTATCTGAAGTGACAGCTCCATCTCATCCTCCACATCCCTGCTAAAAGCGTTCGGCTGTTGTCTCGGGAATAAACTTCTTTTATCTGTTATGAAGAGAAGCTGCGTTCCTGAGGCTCATATTCCTCAAGATTATGTGTTTTTATGCTCTCCTCCGGGTCTAAGTCATGTGGAAGCGCCACAGAATAAAACATTTGAAAAGATATTCTGAGTTTATATCTCACAATTCTGACTTTATATCTCGCAATTCTGACTTTATATCTCACAATTCTGACTTTATATCTCACAATTCTGACTTTATATCTCACAATTCTGACTTTATATCTCACAATTCTGACTTTATATCTCACAATTCTGACTTTAAATCGCACAATTCTGACTTTATATCTCACAATTCTGACTTTAAATCTCACAATTCTGACTTTAAATCGCACAATTCTGACTTTATATCTCACAATTCTGACTTTATATCTCACAATTCTGACTTTATATCTCACAATTCTGACTTTATATCTCACAATTCTGACTTTATATCTCACAATTCTGACTTTAAATCGCACAATTCTGACTTTATATCTCACAATTCTGACTTTAAATCGCACAATTCTGACTTTATATCTCACAATTCTGACTTTATATCTCACAATTCTGACTTTATATCTCACAATTCTGACTTTATATCTCACAATTCTGACTTTATATCTCACAATTCTGACTTTAAATCGCACAATTCTGACTTTATATCTCACAATTCTGACTTTATATCTCACAATTCTGACTTTATATCTCACAATTCTGACTTTATATCTCGCAATTCTGACTTTATATCTCACAATTCTGACTTTATATCTCACAATTCTGACTTTATATCTCACAATTCTGACTTTATATCTCGCAATTCTGACTTTAAATCTCACAATTCTGACTTTATATCACACAATTCTGACTTTAAATCTCACAATTCTGACTTTATATCTCACAATTCTGACTTTATATCTCACAATTCTGACTTTATATCTCACAATTCTGACTTTAAATCTCACAATTCTGACTTTAAATCTCACAATTCTGACTTTAAATCTCACAATTCTGACTTTAAATCTCACAATTCTGACTTTAAATCTCACAATTCTGACTTTATATCACACAATTCTGACTTTATAACTCACAATTCTGACTTTATAACTCACAATTCTGACTTTAAATCTCACAATTCTGACTTTATATCACACAATTCTGACTTTAAATCTCACAATTCTGACTTTATATCACACAATTCTGACTATATCTCACAATTCTGACTTTAAATCTCACAATTCTGACTTTAAATCTCACAATTCTGACTTTAAATCTCACAATTCTGACTTTAAATCTCACAATTCTGACTTTAAATCTCACAATTCTGACTTTAAATCTCACAATTCTGACTTTATAACTCACAATTCTGACTTTATAACTCACAATTCTGACTTTAAATCTCACAATTCTGACTTTATATCACACAATTCTGACTTTAAATCTCACAATTCTGACTTTATATCACACAATTCTGACTATATCTCACAATTCTGACTTTAAATCTCACAATTCTGACTTTAAATCTCACAATTCTGACTTTAAATCTCACAATTCTGACTTTAAATCTCACAATTCTGACTTTAAATCTCACAATTCTGACTTTAAATCTCACAATTCTGACTTTATATCACACAATTCTGACTTTATAACTCACAATTCTGACTTTATAACTCACAATTCTGACTTTAAATCTCACAATTCTGACTTTAAATCTCACAATTCTGACTTTATATCTCACAATTCTGACTTTATATCTCACAATTCTGACTTTATATCTCGCAATTCTGACTTTATATCTCACAATTCTGACTTTATATCTCACAATTCTGACTTTATATCTCACAATTCTGACTTTATAACTCACAATTCTGACTTTATATCTCACAATTCTGACTTTATATCTCACAATTCTGACTTTAAATCTCACAATTCTGACTTTATATCTCGCAATTCTGACTTTATATCTCGCAATTCTGACTTTATATCTCGCAATTCTGACTTTATATCTCACAATTCTGACTTTATATCTCACAATTCTGACTTTAAATCTCACAATTCTGACTTTATATCTCACAATTCTGACTTTATATCACACAATTCTGACTTTATATCTCACAATTCTGACTTTAAATCTCACAATTCTGACTTTATATCTCGCAATTCTGACTTTATATCACACAATTCTGACTTTATATCTCGCAATTCTGACTTTATATCTCACAATTCTGACTTTATATCTCACAATTTTGACTTTAAATCTCACAATTCTGACTTTATATCTCACAATTCTGACTTTAAATCTCACAATTCGGACTTTATATCTCACAATTTTGACTTTAAATCTCACAATTCTGACTTTATATCTCACAATTCTGACTTTATATCTCACAATTCTGACTTTATATCTCGCAATTCTGACTTTATATCTCGCAATTCTGACTTTATATCTCGCAATTCTGACTTTATATCTCACAATTCTGACTTTATAAAACAATATTGCGACTATATCTCACAATTCTGACTTTATATTACGTAATTCTGACTTTATATCTCGTAATTGCGAGGGAAAAAAAGTCCGAATTGTGAGATAAAAAGTCACAATTACTTTTTTTATTTATTATTCTGTGGAGGAAACAAGCTAAACCATGTTGAAAAGCTCTCTTGAAAAGAAACAGATTTTCCCCCATGTTTTTGGCGCATAGAAAAGTCCTCTCCTGTTTTGCACGTCCCAGAATCAGGTTGAATAAGTCTAACCAAACCTCTTTTTATCCCCACTTAAGAGGTTTTACTAAAGGAAGCGGACTCAAGTAATCATTTTATGCAGATGAGAGACATTGAAACTGGCTTCCATCGTGAAACGCATTTGGAAACTCTCACATTTCCTCACGTTATACACACGCATTAATGCAATAAAAACCTCCCAACCCTGATCATCTGAGCGTGCAAACATAGGCAGAGTCTGCAAACGCATGTTTCTTGAAGTTTCTGACACATGGAGCATCTTCTCTCGTTAATCACGCTCATCAGGATCTCGCTTTGATGTTGCGTCTTCCAGGGCCGCGGTAAGACATGCATGGATCATGTTTAATAATCTATTCTGGATGTACCTTTGATATGCATACAGAAACTTCCCACTAGCACTTTATTAGTAAGCCAATTACATGCGTTGCTTGCTTGGTGTGCAACATGTGAGTCAAACATTTCATGAGCACTAATGACTGACATGTACTTCACAGATGTAAATCCTCAGCCTAATCATGCCTGTGTATTTTGCAATAACTAACTCTTAAAGTCCCCCTGTGGTGAAAATCAAGTTTTTAATGTTGTTTATGTGTCTATGTGGTGTGTTTAATATGCGTTAAGACAAACCATGTGTAAGTTCATAAGTCGACTCCATTGCTGGGTATTTCCTCCTTAAAACTGCAGTGAACCAAAGACAGTCTCAAACACACGCTTTGAAATCTCTGGTGTTTCTGACGTCACAAACTACCTTGTAACCAATCAGATCAACGTGTGATCGTCAACCAGTGGATC
>NC_138743.1:1257044-1279544 GCF_965113295.1 Leuciscus leuciscus | reverse complement strand
CAAATAAATGCAGCTTTGAGCAGAAGAGACTCTTTCAAAAACATTAAAAGTAATTACAACATTCCACAAATGCTGTTGAACATTCATTGAAAAGTAAGATAAAAAAGAATAATAATAAATAAAATTGTAAAAAAAAAAATATATATATATATAATATTTGTAAGACATTCAGTCTCATAATTCCACACGGAACAAACACTAAACCTGTGAGCTTCTTTCTGTTCGTGGTTTTATGATTTGCAGACACTGTAATATACACTTTCCTACTTCTGCCTAGTAACAGGAATTAACCCGCAAATCAATCATGGGTTTATGGGTTATAACGTCCAGTCCGCTCTCACTCGCTCCTGAAATGGGAAATAATCCCAGTGATTCAGAGTTCCGACAAGAGATATTAGTTCTGCTCATAAACAGAGACAAACGTCTGTTCTGAAGTACGACTGACAGACGACTGACTCACACACACCGGAAAACAGTACCGGGATTTTAACGGTAAAAATGCTACGGTTGAAAAACTGTTAACTGGTGAACAGAAAGTTCCCGCACTATATACGGTGAATAACTGTGATAGATCTAACCCTACATTTCATGTAATTTTACAGTAGAATACCCTTAAATGCACATATTTTGGAAGTAAAAAGGAACAAGTCATTGTATAATTTACAGTGAAAAAAATCTTAAATTGACATTCCCACAATTCCCCGCGTGACACTTCACATCTGATGTACTTTTGTTGAAATAAATGTTTCTTCACAGTTTTTAATCAGTTATGTACATTAGGGTTTTATGTTACATTTAATGTTGTTTAATTAATGTTGATTGTATTTTTAAATGTCATGTGTGTTACCATGATGGTGTTTAGTGTGTGTGTGTGTGTGTGTGTGTGTGTGTGTGTGTGTGTGTGTGTGTGTGTGTGTGTGTGTGTGTGTGTGTGTGTGTGTGTGTGTGTGTGTGTGTGTGTGTGTGTGAGAGAATGACACTGTGCAGCTTCTGTATTCGTATTAATTCTCTTGTGGAAAAGCTGCTCGTGATGAGTTTTGACTGATCATGTGACTATCATCTCCGCTGTGATTGGTGGTTGTTAGTGTATTACAATGGTACAAAACAGATATTAGTACTACAATAGGTTGGTTAAGTCTGTAAAACCTAAAATGTTGCTACCATAGTTTTTTACGGTAAAATTCTAGCTTGACCACAGCTGCTGTTTTTTTGTGTTTTTTTACCGTAAATTTTAAAATGTTCAACCTATTATAACGAGAGCCATTAAGGTGTAAAGTAGGGGTGTCGCAATATACCGGTGTTGACGATAATCGTGATATTCAAAGCATGAAATATCGACATCATGTTAATTTAGAGTGTGACAATATACCGGTATTGGCGATAACCACAATGTTTAAAATGAATAGGACTCTTATGATAACATGACACGTAAATACTCCAGCGCCAGTACCTGGTTGACCTCTCAGGTGGCAGTATTGCACCCGCTGACACCTGTCAAATAAGAAGACGACGCAGCGCTCGTCCGCGCCCGCGCAGCTAGAGTGGAACACCCTGTCCACACCTGAAAAAAGTAAGCTCGCCAGTATTAAGAACAGATTTCTTCTGTTTCAAAGAAAACAGCACCTTAAAGGTGGTCAGCTGAACGCTCTGGAAGAAGAAAAGACACCGACTGGAACACACAGCGAGAGTCACAGAAGTCATGCGTTATCTAGACGTGTGGAGAACCAGAACACCAGAAAACAGCTGAACGCTCTGGAAGAAGAAAAGACACCGACTGGATCACACAGCGAGAGTCACAGAAGTCATGCGTTATCTAGACGTGTGGAGAACCAGAACACCAGAAAACAGCTGAACGCTCTGGAAGAAGAAAAGACACCGACTGGAACACACAGCGAGAGTCACAGAAGTCATGCGTTATCTAGACGTGTGGAGAACCAGAACACCAGAAAACAGCTGAACGCTCTGGAAGAAGAAAAGACACCGACTGGATCACACAGCGAGAGTCACAGAAGTCATGCGTTATCTAGACGTGTGGAGAACCAGAACACCAGAAAACATCTGAACGCTCTGGAAGAAGAAAAGACACCGACTGGAACACACAGCGAGAGTCACAGAAGTCATGCGTTATCTAGACGTGTGGAGAACCAGAACACCAGAAAACATCTGAACGCTCTGGAAGAAGAAAAGACACTGACTGGAACACACAGCGAGAGTCACAGAAGTCATGCGTTATCTAGACGTGTGGAGAACCAGAACACCAGAAAACAGCTGAACGCTCTGGAAGAAGAAAAGACACCGACTGGATCACACAGAGAGAGTCACAGAAGTCATGCGTTATCTAGACGTGTGGAGAACCAGAACAAAAGAAAACATCTGAACGCTCTGGAAGAAGAAAAGACACCGACTGGAACACACAGCGAGAGTCACAGAAGTCATGCGTTATCTAGACGTGTGGAGAACCAGAACACCAGAAAACATCTGAACGCTCTGGAAGAAGAAAAGACACCGACTGGATCACACAGCGAGAGTCACAGAAGTCATGCGTTATCTAGACGTGTGGAGAACCAGAAAACATCTGAACGCTCTGGAAGAAGAAAAGACACCGACTGGAACACACAGCGAGAGTCACAGAAGTCATGCGTTATCTAGACGTGTGGAGACGCAGAACACCAGAAAACAGCTGAACGCTCTGGAAGAAGAAAAGACACCGACTGGAACACACAGCGAGAGTCACAGAAGTCATGCGTTATCTAGACGTGTGGAGAACCAGACACCAGAAAACATCTGAACGCTCTGGAAGAAGAAAAGACACCGACTGAAACACACAGCGAGAGTAACAGAAGTCATGCGTTATCTAGACATGTGGAGAACCAGAACACCAGAAAACATCTGAACGCTCTGGAAAAAGAAAAGACAACGACTGGAACACACAGCGAGAGTCACAGAAGTCATGCGTTATCTAGACGTGTGGAGACGCAGAACACCAGAAAACAGCTGAACGCTCTGGAAGAAGAAAAGACACCGACTGGAACACACAGCGAGAGTCACAGAAGTCATGCGTTATCTAGACGTGTGGAGACGCAGAACACCAGAAAACAGCTGAACGCTCTGGAAGAAGAAAAGACACCGACTGGAACACACAGCGAGAGTCACAGAAGTCATGCGTTATCTAGACGTGTGGAGACGCAGAACACCAGAAAACAGCTGAACGCTCTGGAAGAAGAAAAGACACCGACTGGAACACACAGCGAGAGTCACAGAAGTCATGCGTTATCTAGACGTGTGGAGAACCAGACACCAGAAAACATCTGAACGCTCTGGAAGAAGAAAAGACACCGACTGGAACACACAGCGAGAGTCACAGAAGTCATGTGTTATCTAGACGTGTGGAGACGCAGAACACCAGAAAACAGCTGAACGCTCTGGAAGAAGAAAAGACACCGACTGGAACACACAGCGAGAGTCACAGAAGTCATGCGTTATCTAGACGTGTGGAGAACCAGAACACCAGAAAACAGCTGAACGCTCTGGAAGAAGAAAAGACACCGACTGGAACACACAGCGAGAGTCACAGAAGTCATGCGTTATCTAGACGTGTGGAGAACCAGAACACCAGAAAACATCTGAACGCTCTGGAAGAAGAAAAGACACTGACTGGAACACACAGCGAGAGTCACAGAAGTCATGCGTTATCTAGACGTGTGGAGACGCAGAACACCAGAAAACAGCTGAACGCTCTGGAAGAAGAAAAGACACCGACTGGAACACACAGCGAGAGTCACAGAAGTCATGCGTTATCTAGACGTGTGGAGAACCAGACACCAGAAAACAGCTGAACGCTCTGGAAGAAGAAAAGACACCGACTGGAACACACAGCGAGAGTCACAGAAGTCATGCGTTATCTAGACGTGTGGAGAACCAGAACACCAGAAAACAGCTGAACGCTCTGGAAGAAGAAAAGACACCGACTGGAACACACAGCGAGAGTCACAGAAGTCATGCGTTATCTAGACGTGTGGAGACCAGTGATGCGCGGGTCAATGTATAAACAACCCGGACCCGACCGACGTTTTCAACTAACCCGCCCGCAACTCGGACCGAAAAAAAAAAGAAAGAAAATATTGTAGCCTACCCGACCCGCTTCCTGACCCGCATTTTTTAAAAGTAGGCTAGTAAATGCATAGCAAGAAATACACATGACAAAGCCAGCACTTTGGTCATTATCTTTCATTATTTCGGCAACTTTGCTCTTTCTGTTTGTGTATTTGCGGAGCTTCCACTCCCCAGTCTTCACCTTTTCTCTTGCCGCCTCCATCTCTACCTGCAGACTGAGCTCGTGCGTCATCTTCGCGCCAGTTATTCAGCCAATAAAGTGTAGGCCTATGTATTTCATAGAAAATTGCATGTGAGCGGAGTGGAGCGGGAGCAAGCGGGCGGATCTTGGACAGAACGCAGAGCGGCATTTTTAAAAGGATGGAGCGTCGCCCTATTTCCCGCTCCGCGCACACCAAGATTCTGAAGCATGCTCAGTCAAGCCTGACTCAGTCTACTGTTGATGACTGCAAGATGGATTCTATTTTCAGTCAAAACTCGGCTCAATAATGGAGTTCAAAAAGTAGGCTACTTCAAAAAGGAAAATAAGAAGTCATACAGGTGTAAAACTAACTATTATGTGGTAGAAGAAAACGACATCGTTTCAGTCAGTAGGCCTAAAGATTAATTTTGGAATCTAAAAAGACACATCTCTCGAAAACATGCAGTGTGATATGTGAACACGCTGGGAAGAAAGCAAAAGGTTAGCAAATTGAATACGGTAACTTAAAGTGTAGCCTAAATTAAATACAGCGTAAAATGCAAACAATTGATACAAGCCCATTTAAATTTTAATCCTGCGCGCTGCGCACAAGTTCAGTTATAAGAATGTTGTCCTAATAGTTAATTTAGCCTAGGCCTACTTTTAAAACGTTTATGTATATTTATTTTATATTTTTGTTTATATAAATTTTATTTATATTATTAGGCCCATTTATTCGTTTTATTTTACAGCAGTTTGTGTGTACAATGGATATAAGCGCATTTAAATTTTAATCGTGCGCGTTGCACAAAAGTTAACTTATCAAAATTCTGGCCTAATAGTCAATTTACTTTTAAAATTTTTATGTAGGCTATATTTTTGTTTATATAATTGTTATTCATATTATTAGGCCCATTCATTCGTTTAATTTTACAGGACTTTGTGTAGGCTATATTCCTTCTTACATAGGCCTAATTTGTCATTTGAAATAAAACATTTCTATTTGAAAAATGTTGTTGTTGCTCATTAGTTCTTTAGGAGGTAAGGCTGTGGTCTAAGCTACAGTGATATAGGCTACATGTAGATTTTTTTTCCCCTTTTTGGAGCGAGCGGGGGGCGATTTGAGTGGAGCGCGGATCAAACTGCGTTGAGCGCTGATCGAGCGATAATGAGCGGAGCGGCCTGATGTAGCTTTGAGCGGGGGAGCGGAGGGGTGGACAGTTCCGTGAGCGATGAGCGAAGATTCTCACCGCTCCACTCCGCTTATGCTCTCTATTCCAGGGCCGGCCCGCGGCATAGGCGGTATAGGCAAATGCTAGGGGCGCCACTCATCCATAGGGGCGCCAGAATGAGTGAACGAGTGATTTTTTATTTTATTTATTTTTTTACATTTTTTTTTTTAATATATATATAATACCATTTTAAAACCATTAATTCGAAATACTACAAAAAAAAAAAAAAAAAAAAAGTCCGGCTCACCAATCGTCCCCCGCCCATCGAGTGCTTGAAGTGCGTCAGAAACAGAGCGCGCGCGCGATCAGTTGTTGGTAATTTGTTGTGTAGCGTGCGCGACTCCGCATCCAATGTAGACAGCACTGCTTTTGTTAACACACAGCTCGTAGAAATGGGCCTGGCAGCTCGCGCCAGTTCTAGACGCGGTGAAAGTTTCCTGATTGTGACGGAAGGCCGAATTTACATGACACATTATAAATGAGCATAGTCTGCGATAGATACAGTGTCAAAAAGAAGAGAAGAGGATAAAAGGGGATAAAGACAGAGGTAAAGTGATGTAGTGAATGAACAATTTATGGCATAGGAGTAAGATACTATAATTTCATGGCAGTTATTTTTACCTTAAACTTAATGTTAGCAGTTGTTCTGAGTTCTCCAGAGTCCCCAGACTGTGTGGTTTTGTAACAATCATGTCAGTTTTAAGACGCATTTTTTATTATCACTTTTTTATTAATGTTTTACTCTACAGTTGTGCAGTTGTGGGGATACAGTACAGGCCAAAAGTTTGGAAACATTACTATTTTTAATGTTTTTGAAAAAAGTTTCTTCTGCTCATCAAGCCTGCATTTATTTGATAAAAAATACAGAAAAAATAATAAATATTGTGATATATTATTACAATTTAAAATAATTGGTTTTCAATTTATTATACTTTAAATTATCATTTATTTCTGTGATGCAAAGCTGAATTTTCAGCATCATTACTCCAGTCTTCAGTGTCACATGTGACATCCAGTCTATCACATGATCCTTTAGAAATCATTCTAATATTCTGATTTATTATGAGTGTTGGAAACAGTTCTGCTGCCTAATATATTTGATGAATAAAAGGTTAAAAAGAACTGCATTTATTTAAAATAAAATAAAAATATTTTCTAATTATATAAATCATCTTTACGATCACTTTTTATCAATTTAACACATCCTTGCTGAATAAAAGTATTGATTTATTTCAACAAAAAAAACAAAAAAAAAGACCCCAAATTACTGACCAGTAGTGTATATTGTTGTTACAAAAGATTTCTATTTTTAAAACATTTAAAAAAACTATTTTACTATTTATTTATCAAAGTATCCTAAAAAAGTATCACAGGTTATGAAAAAAATATTAAGCAGCAGAACTGTTTCCAACTTTGATAATAAATCAGAATATTAGAATGATTTCTAAAGGATCATGTGATAGACCGGATGTCACATGTGACACTGAAGACTGGAGTAATGATGCTGAAAATTCAGCTTTGCATCACAGAAATAAATTATAATTTAAAGTATAATAAATTGAAAACCAATTATTTTAAATTGTAATAATATATCACAATATAAAAAAAATTTCTGTATTTTTGATCAAATAAATGCAGGCTTGATGAGCAGAAGAAATTTCTTTCAAAAACATTAAAAATAGTAATGTTTCCAAACTTTTGGCCTGTACATTTTATGGCATAGTAATGATATTTATTTACAGGTTTATTCAAAATAGCAAAGTTCACATTAAATCTTTATTGTAAATCGTGCTATAAAAGATAATGGGGACTTGACTTGAATGCTATGTAATGCTCTTGGTATTTGTGTTTAGGCTGTAATGTGTGTGTGTGTGTGTGTGTGTGTGTGTGTGTGTGTGTGTGTGTGTGTGTGTGTGTGTGTGTGTGTGTGTGTGTGTGTGTGTGTGTGTGTGTGTGTATATAGGCCTATATATATATATGCTAAATCATGAACACAATGACGGGGTGAAATGGGCTGTGATGCATGGGGCGCCAGGTAAAATCTTGCCTAGGGCAGCAAATTGGTCAGGGCCGGCCCTGCTCTATACTACTATATAAATTACAAAGGTTTAATTGGCATCTTTATTTCAAACGACCCGACCGACCGCGACCCGAATATCATTAAAAATATTTTTGGATGACTCGTAACTGCGGGTAACCGCGGGTGACCGCAGGCACCCGCTCATTTCGGATCAACCCGCGCATCACTGGTGGAGACGCAGAACACCAGAAAACAGCTGAACGCTCTGGAAGAAGAAAAGACACCGACTGGAACACACAGCGAGAGTCACAGAAGTCATGCGTTATCTAGACGTGTGGAGAACCAGACACCAGAAAACATCTGAACGCTCTGGAAGAAGAAAAGACACCGACTGAAACACACAGCGAGAGTCACAGAAGTCATGCGTTATCTAGACATGTGGAGAACCAGAACACCAGAAAACATCTGAACGCTCTGGAAGAAGAAAAGACAACGACTGGAACACACAGCGAGAGTCACAGAAGTCATGCGTTATCTAGACGTGTGGAGAACCAGAACACCAGAAAACATCTGAACGCTCTGGAAGAAGAAAAGACACCGACTGGAACACACAGCGAGAGTCACAGAAGTCATGCGTTATCTAGACGTGTGGAGACGCAGAACACCAGAAAACAGCTGAACGCTCTGGAAGAAGAAAAGACACCGACTGGAACACACAGCGAGAGTCACAGAAGTCATGCGTTATCTAGACGTGTGGAGACGCAGAACACCAGAAAACAGCTGAACGCTCTGGAAGAAGAAAAGACACCGACTGGAACACACAGCGAGAGTCACAGAAGTCATGCGTTATCTAGACGTGTGGAGACGCAGAACACCAGAAAACAGCTGAACGCTCTGGAAGAAGAAAAGACACCGACTGGAACACACAGCGAGAGTCACAGAAGTCATGCGTTATCTAGACGTGTGGAGAACCAGAACACCAGAAAACATCTGAACGCTCTGGAAGAAGAAAAGACACCGACTGGAACACACAGCGAGAGTCACAGAAGTCATGCGTTATCTAGACGTGTGGAGACGCAGAACACCAGAAAACAGCTGAACGCTCTGGAAGAAGAAAAGACAACGACTGGAACACACAGCGAGAGTCACAGAAGTCATGCGTTATCTAGACGTGTGGAGACGCAGAACACCAGAAAACATCTGAACGCTCTGGAAGAAGAAAAGACACTGACTGGAACACACAGCGAGAGTCACAGAAGTCATGCGTTATCTAGACGTGTGGAGACGCAGAACACCAGAAAACAGCTGAACGCTCTGGAAGAAGAAAAGACACCGACTGGAACACACAGCGAGAGTCACAGAAGTCATGCGTTATCTAGACGTGTGGAGACGCAGAACACCAGAAAACAGCTGAACGCTCTGGAAGAAGAAAAGACACCGACTGGAACACACAGCGAGAGTCACAGAAGTCATGCGTTATCTAGACGTGTGGAGACGCAGAACACCAGAAAACAGCTGAACGCTCTGGAAGAAGAAAAGACACCGACTGGAACACACAGCGAGAGTCACAGAAGTCATGCGTTATCTAGACGTGTGGAGACGTAGAACACCAGAAAACAGCTGAACGCTCTGGAAGAAGAAAAGACACCGACTGGAACACACAGCGAGAGTCACAGAAGTCATGCGTTATCTAGACGTGTGGAGACGCAGAACACCAGAAAACAGCTGAACGCTCTGGAAGAAGAAAAGACACCGACTGGAACACACAGCGAGAGTCACAGAAGTCATGCGTTATCTAGACGTGTGGAGACGCAGAACACCAGAAAACAGCTGAACGCTCTGGAAGAAGAAAAGACACCGACTGGAACACACAGCGAGAGTCACAGAAGTCATGCGTTATCTAGACGTGTGGAGACGCAGAACACCAGAAAACAGCTGAACGCTCTGGAAGAAGAAAAGACACCGACTGGAACACACAGCGAGAGTCACAGAAGTCATGCGTTATCTAGACGTGTGGAGACGCAGAACACCAGAAAACATCTGAACGCTCTGGAAGAAGAAAAGACACCGACTGGAACACACAGCGAGAGTCACAGAAGTCATGCGTTATCTAGACGTGTGGAGACGCAGAACACCAGAAAACAGCTGAACGCTCTGGAAGAAGAAAAGACACCGACTGGAACACACAGCGAGAGTCACAGAAGACATGCGTTATCTAGACGTGTGGAGAACCAGACACCAGAAAACAGCTGAACGCTCTGGTAGAAGAAAAGACACCGACTGGAACACACAGCGAGAGTCACAGAAGTCATGCGTTATCTAGACGTGTGGAGAACCAGACACCAGAAAACATCTGAACGCTCTGGAAGAAGAAAAGACACCGACTGGAACACACAGCGAGAGTCACAGAAGTCATGCGTTATCTAGACGTGTGGAGAACCAGAACACCAGAAAACATCTGAACGCTCTGGAAGAAGAAAAGACACCGACTGGAACACACAGCGAGAGTCACAGAAGTCATGCGTTATCTAGACGTGTGGAGAACCAGAACACCAGAAAACATCTGAACGCTCTGGAAGAAGAAAAGACACCGACTGGAACACACAGCGAGAGTCACAGAAGTCATGCGTTATCTAGACGTGTGGAGAACCAGAACACCAGAAAACAGCTGAACGCTCTGGAAGAAGAAAAGACACCGACTGGAACACACAGCGAGAGTCACAGAAGTCATGCGTTATCTAGACGTGTGGAGAACCAGAACACCAGAAAACAGCTGAACGCTCTGGAAGAAGAAAAGACACCGACTGGAACACACAGCGAGAGTCACAGAAGTCATGCGTTATCTAGACGTGTGGAGAACCAGAACACCAGAAAACAGCTGAACGCTCTGGAAGAAGAAAAGACACCGACTGGATCACACAGCGAGAGTCACAGAAGTCATGCGTTATCTAGACGTGTGGAGACGCAGAACACCAGAAAACAGCTGAACGCTCTGGAAGAAGAAAAGACACCGACTGGAACACACAGCGAGAGTCACAGAAGTCATGCGTTATCTAGACGTGTGGAGAACCAGAACACCAGAAAACATCTGAACGCTCTGGAAGAAGAAAAGACACCGACTGGAACACACAGCGAGAGTCACAGAAGTCATGCGTTATCTAGACGTGTGGAGACGCAGAACACCAGAAAACAGCTGAACGCTCTGGAAGAAGAAAAGACACCGACTGGAACACACAGCGAGAGTCACAGAAGTCATGCGTTATCTAGACGTGTGGAGAACCAGAACACCAGAAAACATCTGAACGCTCTGGAAGAAGAAAAGACACCGACTGGAACACACAGCGAGAGTCACAGAAGTCATGCGTTATCTAGACGTGTGGAGAACCAGAACTCCTGAAAACATCTGAACGCTCTGGAAGAAGAAAAGACACCGACTGGAACACACAGCGAGAGTCACAGAAGTCATGCGTTATCTAGATGTGTGGAGACGCAGAACACCAGAAAACATCTGAACGCTCTGGAAGAAGAAAAGACACCGACTGGAACACACAGCGAGAGTCACAGAAGTCATGCGTTATCTAGACGTGTGGAGACGCAGAACACCAGAAAACAGCTGAACGCTCTGGAAGAAGAAAAGACACCGACTGGAACACACAGCGAGAGTCACAGAAGTCATGCGTTATCTAGACGTGTGGAGACGCAGAACACCAGAAAACATCTGAACGCTCTGGAAGAAGAAAAGACACCGACTGGAACACACAGCGAGAGTCACAGAAGTCATGCGTTATCTAGACGTGTGGAGACGCAGAACACCAGAAAACATCTGAACGCTCTGGAAGAAGAAAAGACACCGACTGGAACACACAGCGAGAGTCACAGAAGTCATGCGTTATCTAGACGTGTGGAGACGCAGAACACCAGAAAACAGCTGAACGCTCTGGAAGAAGAAAAGACACCGACTGGAACACACAGCGAGAGTCACAGAAGACATGCGTTATCTAGACGTGTGGAGAACCAGACACCAGAAAACATCTGAACGCTCTGGTAGAAGAAAAGACACCGACTGGAACACACAGCGAGAGTCACAGAAGTCATGCGTTATCTAGACGTGTGGAGAACCAGACACCAGAAAACATCTGAACGCTCTGGAAGAAGAAAAGACACCGACTGGAACACACAGCGAGAGTCACAGAAGTCATGCGTTATCTAGACGTGTGGAGAACCAGAACACCAGAAAACATCTGAACGCTCTGGAAGAAGAAAAGACACCGACTGGAACACACAGCGAGAGTCACAGAAGTCATGCGTTATCTAGACGTGTGGAGAACCAGAACACCAGAAAACATCTGAACGCTCTGGAAGAAGAAAAGACACCGACTGGAACACACAGCGAGAGTCACAGAAGTCATGCGTTATCTAGACGTGTGGAGAACCAGAACACCAGAAAACAGCTGAACGCTCTGGAAGAAGAAAAGACACCGACTGGAACACACAGCGAGAGTCACAGAAGTCATGCGTTATCTAGACGTGTGGAGAACCAGAACACCAGAAAACAGCTGAACGCTCTGGAAGAAGAAAAGACACCGACTGGAACACACAGCGAGAGTCACAGAAGTCATGCGTTATCTAGACGTGTGGAGAACCAGAACACCAGAAAACAGCTGAACGCTCTGGAAGAAGAAAAGACACCGACTGGAACACACAGCGAGAGTCACAGAAGTCATGCGTTATCTAGACGTGTGGAGAACCAGAACACCAGAAAACATCTGAACGCTCTGGAAGAAGAAAAGACACCGACTGGAACACACAGCGAGAGTCACAGAAGTCATGCGTTATCTAGACGTGTGGAGAACCAGAACACCAGAAAACATCTGAACGCTCTGGAAGAAGAAAAGACACCGACTGGAACACACAGCGAGAGTCACAGAAGTCATGCGTTATCTAGACGTGTGGAGAACCAGAACACCAGAAAACAGCTGAACGCTCTGGAAGAAGAAAAGACACCGACTGGAACACACAGCGAGAGTCACAGAAGTCATGCGTTATCTAGACGTGTGGAGAACCAGAACACCAGAAAACAGCTGAACGCTCTGGAAGAAGAAAAGACACCGACTGGAACACACAGCGAGAGTCACAGAAGTCATGCGTTATCTAGACGTGTGGAGAACCAGAACACCAGAAAACAGCTGAACGCTCTGGAAGAAGAAAAGACACCGACTGGAACACACAGCGAGAGTCACAGAAGTCATGCGTTATCTAGACGTGTGGAGACGCAGAACACCAGAAAACATCTGAACGCTCTGGAAGAAGAAAAGACACCGACTGGAACACACAGCGAGAGTCACAGAAGTCATGCGTTATCTAGACGTGTGGAGAACCAGAACACCAGAAAACAGCTGAACGCTCTGGAAGAAGAAAAGACACCGACTGGAACACACAGCGAGAGTCACAGAAGTCATGCGTTATCTAGACGTGTGGAGAACCAGAACACCAGAAAACAGCTGAACGCTCTGGAAGAAGAAAAGACACCGACTGGAACACACAGCGAGAGTCACAGAAGTCATGCGTTATCTAGACGTGTGGAGAACCAGACACCAGAAAACATCTGAACGCTCTGGAAGAAGAAAAGACACCGACTGGAACACACAGCGAGACACCTTTACAGCTTTAACACTTTTAGAGACTATGCATCACTGCAAAAATGTCTTGTTTTCAGGTACTAATATCTAAACATTCTTAAATCAATCTGAGAAGCAAAATGACTGAAGATATAAAGTCTTGTTTTCTGAAAACTCTATCAAAATGAAGTGAGTTTGTGTTTAAAACAAGAGCAAATATCTGCCAATGGAGTCCGAAAAATAATCAGAAAAATGCATTTATTTTTCCATTGGCAGATATTTGTTCTTGTTTTAAACACAAACTCACATTTCTCAGTAAACAAGACTTAATATCTTCAGTCATGTTGCTTCTCCAGTAACTGTGTCTTGATTTAAGAATGTTTAGATGTTTCTGCTTGAAAACAAGACAGTTTTATCTTACAAAAACTTTCAAGAAATGTCCAGGTCACATTTTACCCCAAAATCAAGAGAATTTAACAATTGTTTATTAGAATTGTTATATGTTATTAAAATAAATTAAAGCCTTTTTAAAATCTGAAAAGATTTGTTTGAGTAATGCACAAACAAACAAACAAATAAATAAATAAATATTTGTAAATTCCAAATCATGTTAAAATTTGCTGAACTGTTTTTATTTTTTATTTATTCAACACAATATATATATTTATAAAACAACTGTATCAAAGTAATAAGAATACATTTTCTTTTGTAATCACTACATTATTAATATGGGATTTTTTAATTTATTTTATTACATTTTTTTTGCATTGTGAGATTATTTTTAAAATGATGCAGTGATTATAAAAGAAAATGTGTTCTTGTACATTTCTTCTGTAATGACTGTACATCTTTTAAAAATAATCTCACAATGCAAAAAACATGTTAATTGTCCTAGAAAAAGGCCTTGATTTTTGATGGTAAAAAAACAGGAACACTTCTTCAGATTCACTGTATTCCACACGTACAGAAACATAAAAAAGAACAAGTGAGAATGTTTTTGATTGAATGAATGGTTTATTTAGCGCAATTACACTCCAGCAAGCGTATGAATGCAGAGCGTCCCCATCAGCTGCATTCAGATCAGCAGAGACTCGGGAAACAATGCGTCTAAACGATCAGCTCTACCCGAGAGAGACTGATGAGAGCCCTGATGACGAGCTCTCTCCGCATCCATCAGGTACGGCTCAATTAAAGAGTCATTACGGCAGATCTTCCGCACAGATGCTGCGTTTCATTTGCATTGACGTTTTGTTTTACGAAGTTGCTTGAAATCCACGTTCGCCCTTCAGAGAAAGTTTGTGAGAGTGAACAGGGAAAGACACATGAGAACGAACACAATAATGAACCTGATCTTTTACAAAACCTATTGCCTACACAGCAGAAAAAAACGTTGGGTTTTATTTATTTTTAACCCAACTATTGGGTTACACATATTGGGTCACTATGTTTGGTCATTTTTTAAATCGTTGGATAATTTCTAGTAATAACCCGGCTGTTGGGTTAAATACATATGTTGTATGTACACTTGTGTATTTTGAATTTATGTACACAATTATGTATATTTACATTAAATTCTAGACTCGCCAATATTTAGTTTGTAATTTAAAAAAATTATTTGTTGAGACATATTTATTGTTTTATTGTTATACTGTATTTTTCCAAACAAAGTGTATTTTATTTATTAAAATAATGTCATAAATAAAAATAAATAGTTAACTGAACTGTTTGGTTACTTTTAACCCAATGCATTGGGCTAAAATAATCCACAGTTGAGAAGGTGTTACACCAGCCCATAGTTGGGTTACTCGCTGGGTTATTTTTAACCCAACATTATTAAGTGAGTACTGATGCTCACAAAGACATGCATCTGAAGCTCATAAGAGAAAAAACAAAAGTACACATCATTGATTCTGTTTCAAACCCCTTACTTTAGCAGCAACACATGAGTATTAATGTCTCCGTGAAGAACACTGGTGCTCTTCGCATGTCGGTCAAAAATTACAGAATTTTTTTTTTTTTTTTTTTAATGAAATGAATGCACTATATTTTAGTTCAGTGTTTTTGTACTAAATTATATTTACGCTGTATTTATAATCCATTTATTCACTTTTTGAGCATAGACCTGAAAATAAATGTCCATCTTAAACTGTGGTAAATCTCGAACGCTTTAGAGCGACAGACTGAAGTTTGATCTCTGTTCAAAGACGACACTTGGCAGATTATTGCTGAAGTGAATAAAGTTTAAAAAAGTGAACTTAAAAAAAGTTACAGAATTTTACGTTTATTGTTATGAAAAATGCACAAAAATACTATCTTCAATTTTTATATGCAATATATATTTTTTTTACTATTTATTAGTTTTACTCTAAAACTGCAAGAAAAGCAAAGCCATAAACCTAAATAAGTTGATATCTCAGTAAATGATCTTTCAGTGAGAGTGTGTTCGGCTGCAGTACCAAACGCTTCCACTAGAGGAAACTCTCTCATTCATTTCCAATGCGTCATTTCTGACCGCGAGGAGCTCAAGTGTGACTATTGTTTACAGGACCATTAAACCTGTTCCAATCATGTCCATGATTTTTCTTTTTGTGTTCACACAGCAAGTGCCAAAACCTTTACCAAGCTTCGTACCATTCCAATGAAGAAAAAAATTCTAAAAACACAAAAGGTAAAATGTTTCGGTCCAAAATGACCGACGAGCACCAGAGGGTTAAATGTGCTCAAAGGAATGTTGGATACATTTGGAAACCAGCTTCATGCATATTTGTGATGCCTTCTAGTTTTCTCAGTATATTTTTGAGCAGACCTGCAGTTGCTCATCAGCTCAGTCTGTATCCCGATCATTTATTCATCAGATCATTTCTGTCTTATGAGCGGAGAGCATCAATAATGCACATATGTCAGCGAGTGTGAACCTCGCATGCGTGTGAGTAAACGCAGGTCTCTGTATGATTGCAGGATCAGATCCTGCTTTGAAGCTGCTCATGTTTATCAGAAATGTGTGAATTATCTTCTGGCTGGAAAATGACATATAATTAGAATCCTTCGTGCAATTCGGGCTCAATCCCGCATATTCCCACAGAATTCAAATGGCAGCATGTTTGCTAATTAAATATTTTGGCTAAATAATTGATTATTTTCCTGTTTATTACTGTGAAGCTGCTGTGAAACAATCTGCATTGTATAAAGCGCTATAGAAATAAAGCTGAGTTTCTGCTACCGTATAAAGGAAATATGCCACTTCTGATGGTCATGTTTCTGCATCTCTGTTCTAAAACATAGGCAGCATCCTATTAAGTCAATCCCAGAATGCATTGGGACAAGCTCTGTAAAAGTAATCCATCCAAGAAGAGTATTAATGTGACACAAATACAAATATACACCCCTGTTCAAAAGTTTGAGGTTGGTAAAAATTGTTAGTTTTTGAAAAAAGTCTCTTATGCTCAGTAAGCCAACCAGCCAGAATGAATACCTTATCAATGCTCTAGAACACCTTAGCAACACCCTAGCAACCACACATAACACCTTAGCGACACCCTAACAACGACCCAGAATACCTTATTGGTGCGCTAGAACACCTTGGCAACACCCTAGCAACCACACATTACACCTTAGCAACACCCTAACAATGATCCAGAATACCTTATCGGTGCCCTAGAACACCTTAGCAACACCCTAGCAACCACACATAACACCTTAGCGACACCCTAACAATGACCCAGAATACCTTATCGGTGCCCTAGAACACCTTAGCAACACCCTAGCAACCACACATAACACCTTAGCGACACCCTAACAACGACCCAGAATACCTTATCGGTGCCCTAGAACACAGTAGCAACGCCCTAGCAACCACTCATAACACTTAAGTGACACCCTAGCAGTCACCCTGAATACATTATCAGTGCTCTAGAAGACCTTATCAACGCCCTAGCAACCATCAATAACACATTAGCAATGCTCTAGAACACCTTAGCGACGCCCTAGCAACCAATCATAATTAGTAACACCCTAGCAACCACCCAGAGATTCTGCAGTTCCTGTCTGGCCGTGACACTATCGAGAGCAGATGTTGTGAAGCTGCCATCAGATGTGTGCTCACACTTTAGGACGGCTAATTTTGGAGGCAGTCTGGGTAGTTTTCACCAGCCTCCGGTGATGTCACTTCCTTTAGTTAGGAACCAGCAACGCTTAGAATCTGCTAGTGGCGTAATTAGCTGTCATTCCTCCGCCTGTCAGTCAAACACAGCCACGGGCCGGTCAGTGAAACAGAAAGATCTGACCCCGACAATTTTAGTCGACCCCTTTATGAACTGCATCTGTTTTAATTTACTCATATTATTTTATGAATAATGATTCTTCAAGAGCACCAAAATGAGATCTAAAGAACGCTGATCATTTAAAGCAGTTTCACCAACACCAGTGTTCATCTTCCACACGAGAAGTTGTGTTCGCGGCTCAACCCATGAAACTTTCAGGAGCTGCTGATTTTGATGTTGAAAATCAATAAGCCTGTAGAGACGGCGGCGCCTGAGTCAGCCTGACACACCTCCACAAGACAGATGTTCCCAACGAGACGGACATTGACAACACTTCATTATTCCTGCCAGCTTTCACCTCTGCACTGACCAATTAACTCAACTCATTAGCAGAACGTGACTCCTACAGCCTGCTCTTTAGACTCATTAATATGAAGATTTCATGCAGCAGATCTACAAGACTTCATATTAATATGCTGTAAAAAAATATATAGGTTACACTTTATTTTAAGCTGTCATTGTAATATTAAGTAACTACATGTACTTACTTTAGTGTTATGGTTTGGTTGAGGGTTAGTTGCATTTAATTATGCATAATTTACTCTTATTACTATGGTAAGTACATGTATCATAATAACAAGGACACTAAAATAAAGTGTTACCCACTTTATTTTTAAAGGTGTCATTGTTACAGTGTAATTATATATTTAAGTACTGAGTAATATTAATTAACTGCATGTACTTACTGTAGGATTAGGGTTTGGTTGAGGGTTAGTTGCATGTAATTATGCATAATATATGTAACAAGGACACTGTAAAATAAAGTGTTGCCAAATTATGTTCAAGTTTACCCTTTGAGTCTCAAAAGGCCGGATTAAAAACCCAGCAGAATTCGCCCAAATGTTTTCCCAACTTGACAAACACATCCGTCTGAACAAAGCAATTTCCACTGAGCACTTATGGGTTTTTGAGTTCCCAGCATGCAGTGCGGCATGAATAAATCATGCCGTTACTGTTATAGGATTATTGTTTTGCTGAAACTTTTGTTGTTGTTTTTTGTCATCATTGTTAGTTATCTCTTGTGATGTGATGTTAAAGGCACAGTGTGTAAGTTTGTCCACTAGAGGTCGCTTATTCAAAACAAAGGAGTAGCTTGATGATGCTCTAATGAGTGTTGAATTATGGGTCGTCTTCATCTCCACTGCCGATGGACAGCAATAAGACGGGACAGAAGTCATGTTCAAGGTATTAAAGTTTTAGTAACGTTACAGGACATTTCACCCTGCTGTTTTTATTACGCTTATATACCGCAGTTGGCGCTCATTTCGTTTTGTTGTTTATGTTTATTTTACAATTAAAGTCACGATTACATTTAACGTTCACCTCTTACTTTCCTGAATTTGAACTTTGTTACAGTTGCGTTTGATCACTTAAATTTACATTATTTTATTTCATTCTAACTCATCCAGGTCAATTTATCTGATGAATTAAAACTGTTGGGTAACGCAGCGCTGTTTCACTCGATCAAAACAATCACACTAAAATCACATCTGAGTGTGCTGAACGTTATGACGTAACTGTGTGCGTTCGCTCGGCAGCTGCGATGAGACACTCGGATGACTTGTGTTGCTAAATGGCATGCAATTCATTTTAAAATATATAGTATGAGATAAAAGGCCGTTTTACTATATCGAGGGTAACGCAGATATGGGGCCCTATTTTAACGATCTGAAACGCAAGTGTCAAAGCGCAAAGCGCAAGTAACTTTGTGGGCGGGTCTCGGCGCTGTTGCTATTATACCGGCGGGATAAATGCCTCTTGCGCCAGGCGCAAATCTAAAATGGGTTGGTCTGAAGTAGCTTCATTATTCATAGGTGTGGTTTGGGCGTAACGTGAAATAAACCAATCAGAGCGTCATCTCACATTCCCTTTAAGAGCAGACGCGCTTTTTCCATAGCGGATTGCTATTGTAACGGCGGATTTGCCAGGCGCGCGCCAGCAGCGGTTCACAGCCAAGGAGAGCAACGCTCTCGTCACGGCCGTAAAAGAGAGAAGTTACATGAAAATGGAGAAATGTGTAAGCTAGATGTATGCTTTTATAATAAATTGTTTATCTATCTATCTATCTATCTATCTATCTATCTATCTATCTATCTATCTATCTATCTATCGTAATAATGTATGATTTGCAAAAATGAAAACTGCTGCTTCTGTGTAGATGAGAGAATCAAAGTGCGCGTTGTCCACACGCTACATTGATTATCGCCAAGCATGCGGCCTTAAAATAGCCTATGAATAACATGCGCAACGCGCCACTGACTTTAAACTATTTTTTCCTGGTTAGTGGCGCAATTGTTTTCTAAACCTGCAAAATAGCAAGAAGGAACGTTTGCGCCGGAACACGCCTCCTCTTTGCGCTGAACCGCCCCCGGGAGCGCAAGTGTATTTCTTAGTTAACCGACGTGCTTCTGTGGAGGGAAAAGTCCGCTTTGCGCGGGTGCAAAATAGGAATGATACATGCGTCGCTGTACAAAGTCACTTGCGCTGGGTGCAAGATAGGGCCCATGGCGTTATTAGCCCCTTTCACACACAGGGCCCTATTTTAACGATCTGAAACGCAAGTATCAAGCGCGAAATGCAAGTAACTTTGTCGGCGGGTCTTGGGCGCTGTTGCTATTATACCGGCGGGATAAATGACTCTTGCTCCCGACGCAAATCTAAAATGTGTTGGTCTGAAGTAGCTTCATTACTCATAGGTGTGGTTTGGGCGTAACGTGAAATAAACCAATCAGAGCATCATCTCACATTCCCTTTAAGAGCAGGCGCGCTTGTTCCATGGTGGATTGCTATTATAACGGCGGATTTGCCAGACGCACGCCAGGAGCGGTTCACAGCCGAGGAGACCGACGTTCTCGTCAGGGCCGTAAAACACAGAGAAGTGACATTGGGGATGGAGAAACACACCCATATTAGCTTCGGTTAAACAGGCGTATGATAATTTGGGTAAATGTGTAAGCTAGATTTATGCCTATTTTTCACATCTTCATGGACACAACAATGATTTCCCTCGTGTGGAATATTTTTTCTTGTAATAATGTATGGTTTTCTAAAAATGAGAACTGCTGCATCTGTGTGTAGATGAGAGAAGCAAAGTGTGTGTGTGTTGTGCTCACGCTACATTATGGCCAAGCATGCGCCGTTAAAATAGCATCTGAATAACATGCGCAACGCAACGGAACTGTTTTCTGAAACTGCAAAATAGCACCAGGGAACGTTTGCGCCGGAACACGCCTCCTCTTTCCGCTGAACCGCCCCCGGGAGCGCAAGTTCATTCCCTAATTTACAGACTTGCGTCTGTGGAGGGAAAAGTCCGCTGTGCGTCGGGTGCAAAATAGGAATGATACATGCGTCGGTGTACAAAGTCACTTGCGTTGGGTGCAAGATAGGGCCCATATAGTCTTTACTGGTAAATTACCGTTAAATTACCAGTAAAAGATCATGTGTGAACAGGACATTTTAAAAAATACCGGTAAAATTGGTTCCGGCAATTTGCTAGTAAGGGGAGTTGTAACTTTACCGGTAGATTATGGTAAAGCGCTCTGTGGAAACGCAGAGAAGATTATTAGATCGTGTTCTGCTGTTTTGTAACTGTATATTTGTATATGTACTATGTGTGATGCATACTAATGTGTTTTTGTCATCTTCTTGTTCAGCGACCTTGAGCTTGGGATAGGTGCTTTATAAATAAAACGTATTATTTATTCAATTAAAGTCGTAATTTTACGGTAATTTACTGGGATTGCAGTGTGAAAGGAACTATTGACAAGCGACACAATGCCACAGGCCGTTATACTGGTTAAAATAGCAGATTTCTCTGGATTTAAACATTGTTGGAAACATTTGTGATAATGTAAATACACGTCAACAAAATAAATAGCATTGTTCAGGTGGTTTTTGGATATTTTAATGCAAAAATCTTACATATTGCGCCTTTAAGAGCTCGAATTTTTACATTTGTGGTTGCCGCCGTGTGTTGAGGTCTATATACAACCTTCAGAATATAACTACTAAAATACAAATGCACTGAACAAGAAAACTCTAATTGGCTGAATGAGGCATTTTGCATTTAGTGAATGTTTCTAAAGCATGCATCACTATTACACTGCAAAAAATGCTCAGTGTTTTTGTCTTGTTTCCAGTCCAAATATAAAAAACATCTTAAATCAAGATGCATTTACTTACTAAGTGAAGTGCCACAAGGTATTATGTCTTGTTTTCTGGGAATTTTTTTTTTTAATTAAGTGAGTTTAGGCATTAAAACAAGCAACATTTTCAATGGGGTCAGAAAAATAATCTTAATTCAAAGGGAAAACAAGATTATTTTTCAGACCCATTGGCAGATCATTTAGCTTGTTTTAAGCAAAAACTCACTTCATTTAGAATTATTTTTTATTTAATTTTTTTCAGAAAACAAGACATAATATTTTATGGCATTTCACTTCCTAAGTAAATGCATCTTGATTTAAGAATTTTTTGATATTTGGACTGGAAACAAGACAAAAGTAAGAAAGAAAACTAAGTTACTAAGTAAGAAAATCTTTTTTAGAGCACACACACACACACATCCTGTACGGTCACGGATCTGAAACGGCCTCTACAGGAAGTCAAACTCTGAACATTAAACACAGATTCCGGACAGAATCTGATTCTGAGCATCTAAAACACTGCTACCCTTCGCCTTTAAGGTCTATTTTTAACCGTGGAGGAGGGAGACACAGTTTATGACACCGTTTTGCGATTCTCTGTTCATCCGTTTCAAGTGCCAAGCACACATGCAAATCCATCGTGACAGTGTCATTCCCTTCAGTCTGCGGGACTGATTTCACACCATAACCAAACACGCTTTCAAGATGCATTTCAAGGAGAATCAAGAAGAGCTACAGACAGACTTCTGTTTACTCACTCAACACACACCACAGCAAACTTACTTCTTTAAAGATTATCCTTCTAAAAAAAGGGATCTATGATAAACATCTGCATGATCTAGGAAAGATGATCTAAAGCAACTCGAATTTTA
>NC_138743.1:1144544-1249544 GCF_965113295.1 Leuciscus leuciscus | reverse complement strand
TTACAACAGAACTGAATAATCACTGAACTGACTTCAGTTGCATAAATGTCCTGTTGATCACTGTGAAGCTGCTTTAAAACAATCTGTATTGTATAAAGAGCTATAGAAATAAAGATGACTTAACTTGTAATAATGATAAGTAATTGCAAACAGAAAGAGAAGGTTAATCAAGACAAACTTTGATATTGGCTGGACAGGGTCGTGCTTGAAAGTCCAGGCTGTTGCTATGCACCATCATCTTAGCAGTTAGTAACTAAGGCATTCTGGTAGTTACTAAGGTGTCCTGGGTAGTTGTTAGGGTGTTGCTATGCAGTGTCAGATTAGCAGTTACAAAGGTGTTTTGGAAGGTTGCTAGGTTGTTGCTATGCAGTGTCAGATTAGCTGTTACTAAGATGTTCTGGTTGTTCCTAGGGTGTTGCTATGCACCATCAGATTAACAGTTACTAAGATGTTCTGGATGGTTGCTAGGGTGTTGCTATGCAGTGTCAGATTAGCAGTTACTAAGATGTTCTCGGTGGTTGCTAGGTTGTTGCTATGCAGTGTCAGATTAGCAGTTACAACAGTGTTCTGGGAGGTTGCTAGGGTGTTGCTATGCAGATTAGCAGTTACTAAAATTTGACTATGCAGTGTCAGATTAGCTGTTACTAAAATATTCTGGTGGTTACTATGGTGTTGCTATACACCATCAAATTAGCAGTTACCAAGGTGTTATGGGTGGTTACTAGGGTGATGCTATGCATCATTAGATTTGCAGTTACTAAAATGTTCTAGGTGGTTGCTAGAGTGTTGCTATACACTGTCAGATTAACAGCTACTAAGGTGTTTTGAGTGGTTGTTAGGGTGTTGCTATGAACCATCAAATTAGCAGTTACTAGGGTGTTCTGAGTGGTTGCTAGGGTGTTGCTATGTACTATCAGATTGTTAAACTCGCAGGAGATACAGAAAGAAATGTATCAGGAAATGATTTTGCACACAAAAAAAAATCACATACTGTACAATAACAGTTTGATGTCTCAGTCAAGACAACATAATGAATCTTTAAAATTAGAATGGCTAGAGACACACACAAACGCAGATTCAGAGCCGTTTGTTTGTGTGAATGCGGGCTTTGTCATGGTGAATTATCTAATACAGGGATTTAAGTGGCTTTTAATTTGCTTTATAGAGCAACAAGCACATTTCCCTGAAAACAATGAGTGTGGGATAATATCAGGAGCCTCATGCAATTCACTGATCTTATTTCCACTATATCTCAGATTATACTGCAAACATCAGACACTCAAATGTGAAACAGGATTAAACCGAAATTAACTCATTTACGTTAAAACCTGGATCATCTCATTGATAGACAGAAACAGATCCGGGTTTTGTCTGTTTTTCCTCTGTCTCATCCAAACTATTAGGTAAATGAGTTATTCACATAAATCACATGAAATGATTAATGAAAACATGTCCAGGCGACATTTCACCCCAATAAAGTAAAAAATATATATATATTTTGCATAAAGAAAATGTTTATTTATTGTTCATAAAAATGGTTAAATGTCATTAATCTCATGCTTTTGTCATTCATCTTATTATTATAAGAGTCTCTTTCCTGTAACACTGCAATTTTGCTGTTTACAGTAAGAATACAATAATATATTAGTCAATTTAACAAAACAACAAATTATGCAGAGCAACAAATCCCCACATTCTTCACCACAGGAACGATATGTTGTTATTTTTGTTTAAAAAAATGTAAAATGTAAAAAGTTTTTTTTTAATTACAGTGATAGAAACTGTTTGTTTTTTTCCAAAATGATGCATGCCATCTTTGATAACTATAAACAGCAGAAAGCAATATGTTTTCCAGTCTGAACAGCAATTAAACAGCTCATTTTGTATTTGATCTCCATCTGAAACCCTGATGATTAATAAGGCCAGTCCATGTCTGGGTCAGAGCGGCTGGCTTACATGAGTGAGCATTAAAATCAGCAGTCGTCAGGTCCCACACACACACACACACTGTCGTCGGGTCAAACGCTTCCCCTCCGACACTGTCAGCGGATAAACTGTGTGTGACTGAGAACAAACATGGCAACTCCTCTCTAGAGCTCAGCGACATCTGACCTTTATATCTCACAGACACTTTGAATTAAGCCAACATGATCACAGCTCAAACACACACACACACACACACTCGCTCAAACATACACTCACACACACACACTCACTCATACACTCACGCACACACACTCACACACACACACACACGCACACACTCACTCACTCACATACACACGCACGCACACTCACTCACTCATACACTCACGCACACACACTCACACACACACACTCACTCACTCACATACACACGCACGCACACTCACTCACTCACATACACACACACACACACACACACGCACACACACACACGCACACACACATACACGCACACACACTCACTCACTCACTCACTCACTCACTCACTCACTCACACACACACACACACACACACACACGCACACACACGCACACATATACACGCACACACACACACACACACACACTCACTCACTCACACACACACTCACTCACTCACTCACTCACTCACACACACACACACACACGCACACACACACACACACACACACACACACACTCACTCACTCACACACACTCACTCACTCACTCACTCACACACACACACACTCACTCACTCACTCACTCACACACACACACACACACACTCACTCACTCACTCACTCACTCACTCACTCACTCACTCACACTCGCTGGTCGTGGGTCACAGACAGGTTGAGATGATGTAATGCTGCTGTCAGAGACTGATGTGTGTTACAGAAAAGAAACATTCTGTCATCATTCACTGCGAGCCGTGTGACTCACACAACTCAACACAGGAGGAGAACAACATGCATGTTCATGGAATATTCCTTTCCCCTGATTAAAAAAATTATAATACAAAATCTAAAAAAATTTTTGAAGCGTTCTTCAGTGCAGAGATTAGAGACTTGAAACGAACCAAACATCTCTTAGATAAATTCAGTTGTGTAATTCCCAACACATTACTTTTTTTTTACAGCTCATGGTTATCAGTCTTGAAAGATTTATTTATGTTATTAAAAATCAGAATGGGATTTTTACTTCAAGAACCTTACCATACCTAACCATAACCTTATACCTTACCATAACCTTACCTTACCTAACCTAACCATAACCATAACCATAACCATAACCATAACCTAACCTAACCTAACCTAACCTAACCTAACTTAACCTAACCTAACCTAACCTAACCTAACCTAACCATAACCATAACCATAACCATAACCATAACCTAACCTAACCTAACCTAACTTAACCTAACCTAACCTAACCTAACCTAACCTAACCTAACCATACCTAACCTTACCTTACCTAACCATAACCTTATACCTTACCATAACCTTACCTTACCTAACCTAACCTAACCTAACCATAACCTAACCTAACCATACCTTACCTAATCATAACCTTATACCTTACCTTACCTAACCATAACCTAACCTAACCATACCTTACCTTACCTTACCTTACCTTACCTTACCTTACCTTACCTTACCTTACCTAACCATAACCTAACCATAACCTAGCCATACCTTACCTTACCATACCATACCATACCATACCATAACCTTACCATAACCTTATACCTTACCATAACCTTACCTTACCTAACCATAACCTTACCTAACCTTACCATACCATAACCTTACCATACCTTACCATACCATACCATACCATAACCTTACCTAACCTAACCTAACCTTACCATAACCTTACCTAACCTAACCTAACCATAACCTAACCTAACCTAACCTAACCATACCTTACCTAACCATACCATACCATAACCTAACCATACTTTACCTTACTTAACCTAACCTTACATTACCTTACCATAATATAACCTAACCTTACCTTACCATACCATAACCTTACCATAACCTTACCATACCATACCATTCCATTCCATTCCATACCATACCTTACCATAACCTAACCATACCTTACTTAACCTTACCTAACCTAACCTAACCTTACCATACCATACCATAACATTTCATTCCATTCCATACCTTACCATAACCTTACCATACCATACCATACCATTCCATTCCATTCCATACCATACCATAACCTAACCATACAATACCATACCATACCATACCATACCTTACTTAACCTTACCATAACCTAACCATACCATACTTAACCTTACCTAACCTTACAATACCATACCATTTCATTCCATTCCATTCCATTCCTTACCATAACCTTACCCTTACCTAACCTAACCTAACCTAACCTTACCATAACTTCACCTAACCTAACCATACCATACCATACCATACCATACCCTTACCTAACCTTACCTAACCTTACCTTACCTTACCCATACCATACCTAACCTTACCATACCATACCATACCATACCATAACATACCTAACCTAACCTAACCTTACCTTACCTTACCTAACCAAACCTAAACTAACCATACCATACTTAACCTTACCTAACCATAACCTTACCATACCTAACCTAACCTAACCTAACCTAACCTAACCATAACCTTACCTAACCTTACCATACCATACCATGCCATACCATACCTAACCTAACCTAAACCTTACCACAACCTTACCTAACCTAACCTAACCCTTACCATAACCTTACCTAACCTAACCTAACCCTTACCATAACCTTACCTAACCTAACCATACCTAGCGCTTTGTTTATTTACAGTCAGAGTCATTTGAAAATATAGATTCTGTGCATTAAATTTGATTGCAATATGAATCATAATCAGTCTGCATTCATTTCAATATACTTCAGACAAGCCTTATCAAAGACGATGATACATTTTATTTTTCAGGATTCTTTGATGAATAGAAAGTTCAGCATTTATTTAAAATATAATCTTTTGTAACATTATAAATGTCTTTACTGACACTTTTGATCCATTCAATGCGTCCTTGATGAATAAAAGTATTCATTACTTATTTTTAAATCTTACTCACCCCAAACTTTTGAATGCTAGTGTATTACAGTTTCCACAAAAATATGACTGTTTTCAACACTGATAATAATCATAAATGTTTCTTGAGCATCAAATCATCATATTAGAGTGATTTGTGAAGGATCATGTGACACTGAAGACTGGAGTAATGATGCTGAACATCAGGGATGGGCATGATTAATCGACGATCGATAATTGATCGTTAAGAATTTCGTCGATCACGTTTATTTGTTATCGATTAAACTAATGCAGGTTGTGTTGCGTAGTGTGAGTCTTGAAGCAATGGAATTAATTTTAGCGCGGAGGTACCTGTGCATCCCGGCAACGTCAGTCCCCTCAGAGCGGGTGTTTTCGGCGGCTGGACTGGCTGTCACCAGGTTGCGGTCGCGTCTGATCCCAGATCATGTCAACATGCTTATCTTTCTCAACAGAAATCAGTAGACTGGTGCAGAAGTTCTATGGGAACTTCATGCGTTTTCTCAGATCGGATAGCTATCTGATTTATCAAAACGATTCCATTTACACCTGGTCACATAAATGTGATATAAATCCGATCTTGAATTCCCGCGCTATATGCATATTTAAATTGTTGCACGTCATCGAAAGCAACTGATATGAGCTGCATTTTATTGATCATCAGCGAAAATGTCTAAATCAAAGACCGCAACAAGATATTGCGGCAACATTCATTTCGGTTCTTTACTTTTAATGAAGATGATTGTGTGTTGATGAATGACTTTAACTTTGATTTGCGATAGTTTGCACGTTGGCTTGATGAATAGATGCTCATCTGTGGTGATGCGTGTTGAAGTAGCGTCGTCATATCTGGATATAACATGACATATAGCCTATAACACGCTCTCACACGTTTATTTCTTATCATTTTTGGGATAAGTCAAATTTGCATATGTGGTTTCAACAACCAGATGCATTTACTCTTGTCCAGTTTCGTCTGGAATGCGTCTCAGATCTCCTCCTGAAGTGGTTTGAGCGATCGGATTTAAATCCGCCTCGAATGCGTTTCGGAGGGCATTTAGATTTGGTCTTTTCACGACCGGGTAGCTATCCGATCACAGAAAACGGATGAAGTGGCCATGGGTCTCTGTTTAAGAACGCCGGCTCGCAGCTGCAGGTTCCGCTGGTTTAGAGCACCGCAGGAATCTTCAAGTCTACCGAACGTCCAGTTTCACTGCCACAAGTTGATCTTCTTGTAATAAAGATCTCATCGAAGACAAACAAATCGTCGTTAATTCTCCCGACGATCGACTAAGAAAATTTTATCGAATGCCCATCCCTACTGAACATTCAGCTTTGATCACAGGAATAAATTACACTTTACTATATATTCACATAGAAAACAGATGATTTACATTAGAATATTTCACAATATTTACTGTATTTTTGATCAAATAAATGCCGTGTTGGTGAGCAGAAGAGACTCTTTTAAAAACATCTTAATAAAATAATAATGGAAAAAATCTGAAGTATTCCAAACTTTTGACCAGTAGTGTGTTTCTAACAAAAGGGTTTATGCTTAATCAAACTGCCTGTCAATTTCCAAAACAAACTAAATGTAAGATTTTATTTTTTGCTTTTCTTTGTTGTTTTTGTCCTTCTAACCTTTAAAACTGTGCTGTAATGTCCTTCATCGAGGACATCGCTTTGACTGTGGTTTCTCGCTCTACAAACACAGCTGATCTTCCACAAACTGAGCTTGCAAAGCAAAGCAAGCGTGAGAGTCACTGCTGGCCTCAGTTATGAGTTTAACAACAGATTAAACTTCATATTCACTGAAGCTCATAATTGAACCGTTACTCAGTGGCTCTGTCCCAAACACACACACGGCATTTTAAAGGCTTCGTGAAGAAAACTCACCAAATGCTGGAGGAAGTGAGAGAAATCTTGATTAACGCATAAGCATATTTGTCAAAGTATTGATTAAAAATCACTTTACAATAAGGTTCATTAGTTAACAACCTTAGTGTGAACTAATAATGAACTGCACTTACACAGCATTTATTAATCTCCGTAAATGTTCATTTCAACGTTTAGTAATGCTTTATTAAAATCTTGTTAACATTAGTTAACTAATGAACCTTATTGTAAAGTGTCACCAAAAATTGTTATTGAATTAAAACCAAATCAAATCCACTTTAATTGAACACTGATTTTGCCAGTGTTTGCTCTTGTGCTTTTATGAATGCATCATGTTACATTAGTGAAGACTAGACTAAAACTAAATCAGTTGTGAGTCGATGTTCTCGTGCACTTCATGTGAGAAGCGTTATTTGTATGAAGATTTGAGTTGCTGATCATGCATTATTATGCCCTTTAATGCCTAATATTGTTTCAGGCTCTACTACTTCTATGAAGCCCCTCCCTCTGAAAAGCACACTGTGCTCTGATTGGTCGGCTGGAGCAGTGTGTTGTGATTGGTCGAGCGCTTCGAGTGTGTTTGGGAAATGTCCCGCCCCTTACCATAACCGGCAGTTTAACACACTACTAACTCACTCAACCAGGCCCCGCCCCTTTATTCTGCGCATTAATTATTATAATGAGGAATATTGATCAAACAACAACATTACACACTAAAGAAAGATGAACAGGGTTTTCTTGTAAAACATATTACAATTCATAAGCAGATGAACCCAGTTTCTTGCATAGAAAACCATTATATTGAATCATTACGTTCATATTATGGGCTCATCTGCTCGCCTGTATGTCGTATACATCATTAATAAAGTGTATTTGAATAATCTGTGTTTACAAATTTGAAAAATCATATTTTCCAGTGTACAGTCTGGAAGAAACGTCCAGATCCGCAGGGAGAAGCGTCTGTAAAGCTTTGAGCTCTGAAACTGTGGAGGGAAGAGGGTCGAGGAAGAGCAGACGTCGATGAAAACACAGGAAAACCAGTATAACAGTCCACTGTAGAATAACCAGTATAAGAGTCCACTGTAGAATAACCAGTATAAGAGTCCACTGTAGAATAACCAGTATAAGAGTCCACTGTAGAATAACCAGTATAAGAGTCCACTGTAGAATAACCAGTATAAGAGTCCACTGTAGAATAACCAGTATAACAGTCCACTGTAGAATAACCAGTATAAGAGTCCACTGTAGAATAACCAGTATAACAGTCCACTGTAGAATAACCAGTATTAGAGTCCACTGTAGAATAACCAGTATAAGAGTCCACTGTAGAATAACCAGTATAACAGTCCACTGTAGAATAACCAGTATAACAGTCCACTGTAGAATAACCAGTATAACAGTCCACTGTAGAATAACCAGTATAAGAGTCCACTGTAGAATAACCAGTATAAGAGTCCACTGTAGAATAACCAGTATCACAGTCCACTGTAGAATAACCAGTATAACATGTAGAATAATCAGTATAACAGTCCACTGTAGAATAACCAGTATAAGAGTCCACTGTAGAATAACCAGTATAACAGTCCACTGTAGAATAACCAGTATAACAGTCCACTGTAGAATAACCAGTATAAGAGTCCACTGTAGAATAACCAGTATAACAGTCCACTGTAGAATAACCAGTATTAGAGTCCACTGTAGAATAACCAGTATAAGAGTCCACTGTAGAATAACCAGTATAACAGTCCACTGTAGAATAACCAGTATAACAGTCCACTGTAGAATAACCAGTATAACATGTAGAATATTCAGTATAACAGTCCACTGTAGAATAACCAGTATAACAGTCCACTGTAGAATAACCAGTATAACATGTAGAATATTCAGTATAACAGTCCACTGTAGAATAACCAGTATAACAGTCCACTGTAGAATAACCAGTATAACAGTCCACTGTAGAATAACCAGTATAAGAGTCCACTGTAGAATAACCAGTATAAGAGTCCACTGTAGAATAACCAGTATAACAGTCCACTGTAGAATAACCAGTATAAGAGTCCACTGTAGAATAACCAGTATAACAGTCCACTGTAGAATAACCAGTATAACATGTAGAATATTCAGTATAACAGTCCACTGTAGAATAACCAGTATAACAGTCCACTGTAGAATAACCAGTATAACAGTCCACTGTAGAATAACCAGTATAACAGTCCACTGTAGAATAACCAGTATAAGAGTCCACTGTAGAATAACCAGTATAACAGTCCACTGTAGAATAACCAGTATAAGAGTCCACTGTAGAATAACCAGTATAAGAGTCCACTGTAGAATAACCAGTATAACAGTCCACTGTAGAATAACCAGTATAAGAGTCCACTGTAGAATAACCAGTATAACAGTCCACTGTAGAATAACCAGTATTAGAGTCCACTGTAGAATAACCAGTATAAGAGTCCACTGTAGAATAACCAGTATAACAGTCCACTGTAGAATAACCAGTATAACAGTCCACTGTAGAATAACCAGTATAACATGTAGAATATTCAGTATAACAGTCCACTGTAGAATAACCAGTATAACAGTCCACTGTAGAATAACCAGTATAACATGTAGAATATTCAGTATAACAGTCCACTGTAGAATAACCAGTATAACAGTCCACTGTAGAATAACCAGTATAACAGTCCACTGTAGAATAACCAGTATAAGAGTCCACTGTAGAATAACCAGTATAAGTCCACTGTAGAATAACCAGTATAATGTAGAATAACCAGTATAACAGTCCACTGTAGAATAACCAGTATAACAGTCCACTGTAGAATAACCAGTATAATGTAGAATAACCAGTATAAGAGTCCACTGTAGAATAACCAGTATAACAGTCCACTGTAGAATAACCGGTATAACAGTCCACTGTAGAATAACCAGTATAATGTAGAATAACCAGTATAACAGTCCACTGTAGAATAACCAGTATAATGTAGAATAACCAGTATTAGAGTCCACTGTAGAATAACCAGTATAACAGTCCACTGTAGAATAACCAGTATAATGTAGAATAACCAGTATAAGAGTCCACTGTAGAATAACCAGTATAATGTAGAATAACCAGTATAAGAGTCCACTGTAGAATAACCAGTATAATGTAGAATAACCAGTATAACAGTCCACTGTAGAATAACCAGTATAATGTAGAATAACCAGTATAAGAGTCCACTGTAGAATAACCAGTATAACAGTCCACTGTAGAATAACCAGTATAATGTAGAATAACCAGTATAAGAGTCCACTGTAGAATAACCAGTATAATGTAGAATAACCAGTATAAGAGTCCACTGTAGAATAACCAGTATAACAGTCCACTGTAGAATAACCAGTATAATGTAGAATAACCAGTATTAGAGTCCACTGTAGAATAACCAGTATAACAGTCCACTGTAGAATAACCAGTATAATGTAGAATAACCAGTATAAGAGTCCACTGTAGAATAACCAGTATAATGTAGAATAACCAGTATAAGAGTCCACTGTAGAATAACCAGTATAATGTAGAATAACCAGTATAACAGTCCACTGTAGAATAACCAGTATAATGTAGAATAACCAGTATAAGAGTCCACTGTAGAATAACCAGTCCAGATCTGCAGAATCAGACCCGTTTCAGAAATCTGCTGCCTTTGAGTGACAGAAACACATTGACTTAAACATTAAATACTGAAATTCTAGTCTTAAATTTAAAATCTTAAATACATTTTAAAAACTCACAGCTTCACAGTGTAATTTGAAATACAGATTAAATAAAACAGCAATTTTAGATAAAGAAAAGAAAAGTTGCCTTGTCAACTGACTGAAATAAGTTGAAGTAATGGAAATAAAACTAAAATAATTGAGAAATATTTTGATTAAACCACTAAAAACAAATTACACTAAAATTCAAATGAAAACTGAAAATATAAAAATAAAAGCAATTCAAAATATTATACAAATATTTTATAAATATTATACAAAATGAAGACCAACTATAATAATGGGCTATAAATATTACTAAAATAGTAATAGTAGTTTTTGTTTTTTAACAAAAACTAAAACTATTACAAACACTTTTGTTAGCTGAAATAAAGATGAAATAAAATAGAAATATTAGATAAAAAATAACTAATAACTGTAAAATTACTAGATGAAATAAAACTAAAATAATTCAAATATATATTTTAAAATATTATTAAAAAAATATAATGGTATATTTACATTTAGTCATTTAGCAGACGCTTTTGTCCAAAGCGACTTACAAATTGGGACTAAATTAAGTAAGTCATCGTAAAGAGGCAAAAAACAACGCAAGAAGTGCTCAGAATACGAAGTTCAGGCATTATTCAGAGTAGCATAAGCCCGATAAGCGAGAATTTACAGGAAAATATATATATATATATATATATACACAATTTAAAAAAAAAAAATTTATGAGGTTAGGGGGCTCACGGAAGAGAAGAGTTTTCAGCTCTTTTTTGAATGTTGTCATGGATTCTGCATTCCGGATGCCGGTGGGGAGATCATTCCACCAGCATGGAACTGTAAATGAGAATGTTCTGGAAAGTGATTTTTTGGCTCTCTGTGATGGGACCACGAGACGTCGCTCGTTGACCGATCGTAGGCTTCTGGTAGGGATGTAGACTTGTAGGAGTGAGTGAAAGTAGGACGGAGCTGAGCCTGTGACAGATCTGTAAGCAAGCGTCAGTGCCTTGAACTTGATGCGAGCAGAGAGAGGTAGCCAGTGCAGTGAGATGAACAGAGGAGTGACGTGGGCCCTTTTGGGCTCGTTGAAGACAAGACGAGCTGCAGCGTTCTGAATCATTTAAAGAGGTTTAGTTGCACATGATGGAAGTCCAGCCAGAAGAGCATTGCAGTAGTCAAGCCTAGAAATGACCAGGGCCTGGTCGAGAAGTTGTGTTGCATGCTCAGTTAGGAAAGGCCTGATCTTCCTGATGTTGATCTTCCTGACTTGACTTGTGCAGTGCAAACCTGCATGATCGAGCTGTCTTTGAAATGTGATCTGTGAAGGTCAGCTGGTCATCAACTGTTACTCCAAGATTTCTGACCGACCTTGATGGGGTGATTGATGATGAGTCTAGCTGGATAGTGAAGTCGTGCTGTAGAGATGGATTGGCAGGGAGGACGAGAAGCTCAGTCTTTGCCAGGTTGAGCTGAAGGTGATGTTCCTTCATCCATGTCGAGATGTCCGCCAGACAGCTTGAGATCCGTGCAGCTACAGTGGGATCATCTGGTTGAAATGAGAGGAAGAGCTGTGTGTCATCAGCATAGTAGTGGTAGGAGAAACCATGGCCTGAATGATGTGTCCCAGTGATGTGGTGTAGATGGAGAAGAGGAGGTGACCAAGAACTGAACCCTGAGGAACCCCTGTGGTCAGATGATGTGCTCTGGATGCCTCGCCTCTCCATGCGACCCTGAAGGACCTACCTGTGAGATAGGACTCAAACCAGTGGAGGGAGGTTCCTGTGATGCCCAGTGCTGAGAGGCTGGACATAAGGATCTGATGATTCACAGTGTCGAAGGCAGCAGACAGATCCAGAAGAATGAGAACTGAGGATTTGGAAGCAGCTTTTGCGATCCGTAGGGCTTCTGTGACCGACAGTAATGCAGTCTCAGTTGAGTGTCCTTTCTTGAAGCCGGATTGGTTGGCGTCCAGCTGGTTGTTCAGAGACAAGAATGATGTTACTTGGTTGAAAACAGCTCTTTCAAGTGTTTTTGCAATGAATGGTAGGAGAGAGATAGGTCTGTAATTGTCTACAAATGATGTGTTTAGTGTTGGTTTTTTGAGCAGTGGGGTTACCCGAGCCTGCTTGAATGCAGTAGGGAAAGTGCCAGTATGGAGGGATGAGTTGATGATGTGTGTGAGTGCTGGTAGAAGTGTGGGAGAGATGGCTTGCAAAAGGTGTGAGGGGATGGGGTCTAGAGGGCAGGTGGTAGGATGACTGGACATAATAAGTTTAGATACTTCTTCCTTGGTTAGCGGAGAGGAGGAGGAGAGAAGGTTATTGGCTGTGGGAGAGGTTGGTCTGGGTTCCTGTGTGTGTGGAGCTGAGAACTGACTGCTGATAGTTGTTGTTTTGTCGGTGAAGAAGTTAGCAAAATCGTCAGCAGTTAAAGAGGAGGTTGGTGGTGGTAGGGGTGGACAGAGGAGAGAGTTGAATGTCTTGAAGAGTGATCGTGAGCTAGAGGCGCTTTTGATCTTGTTGTGGAAGTATGAAGATTTTGCAGCATGAACATCAACAGAAAATGAAGAGAGGAGAGATTGATACATACTCAGATCAGATGTGTCTTTTGATTTGCGCCATTTCCTCTCTGCTGCCCTGAGTTCGGTCCGATGTTCACGAAGAACCTCAGATTACCAGGGGTTAGAGGGAGTAGCGCGTGCTGGCCTGGAGGAGAGAGGGCAGATAATGTCTATAGAAGAGGTTAGAGTGGAGAATAAGGTATCCGTTGCGGTATTCACATCCAGAGATGAGAATTGTGAGGGTGAGGGAAGAGAAGATGACACGGCAGAGGAAAGATTGGCGGGAGAAAGTGAGCGCAGGTTTCGTCTGAAAGTAACTTTCAGTCTACAACTCTCTACCCCTGCACCACCACCCCCACCACCAGTCACTTTCAGACGAAACCTGCACTCACTTTCCCCCTCCCATCTTTCCTCTGCCGTATCATCCTCTCTTCCCCCACCCTCACAATTCTCATCTCTGGATGTGAATACCGCAACGGACACCTTATGCTCCACTCTAATCTCTTCTCTAGACATTATCTGCCCTCTCTCCTCCAGGCCAGCACGCGCTACTCCCTCTAACCCCTGGTTATCTGAGGTTCTTCGGGAACACCGGAACGAACTCAGGGCAGCGGAGAGGAAATGGCACAAATCAAAAGACGCATCTGACCTGAGTATGTATCAATCTCTCCTCTCCTCCTTTTCTGTTGATGTTCATGCTGCAAAATCTTCATACTTCCACAACAAGATCAACAGCTCCTCCAACACACGATTACTCTTCAAGACATTCAACTCTCTCCTCTGTCCACCTCCACCACCACCCGCCACCTCCTTAACTGCTGACGATTTTGCGCACTTCTTCACCAACAAAACAACAGCTATCAGCAGTCAGTTCTCAGCTCCACACACACAGGAACCCAGACCGACCCCTTCCACAGCCAATACCCCTCTGTCCTCCTTTTCTTCGCTAACCGAGGAAGAAGTATCTACACTTCTCCTCTCCAGTCACCCTACCACCTGCCCGCTTGACCCCATCCCCTCACACCTTCTACAAGCCATCTCTCCCACACTTCTACCATCACTCACACACATCATCAACTCATCCCTCCATACTGGCACCTTCCCTACAGCATTCAAGCAGGCTCGGGTTACTCCACTGCTCAAAAAACCCACGCTAAACACATCATTTGTAGAGAATTACAGACCTATCTCTCTCCTACCATTCATTGCGAAGACACTTGAAAGAGCTGTCTTCAACCAACTAACATCCTTCTTGTCTCTAAACAACCAGCTGGATGTCAACCAATCTGGCTTCAAGAAAGGACATTCAACTGAGACTGCATTACTGTCAGTCACAGAAGCCCTACGGATCGCAAAAGCTGCTTCTAAATCTTCAGTCCTCATTCTCCTGGATCTGTCTGCTGCCTTCGACACGGTGAATCATCAGATCCTTATGTCCACCCTCTCATCACTGGGCATCACAGGAACTTCACTCCACTGGTTTGAGTCCTATCTCACAGGTAGGTCCTTCAAGGTCGCATGGAGAGGTGAGGTATCCAGAGCACATCAGCTGACCACAGGTGTTCCCCAGGGTTCAGTTCTTGGTCCCCTCCTCTTCTCCATCTACACCACATCACTGGGACACATCATACAGGCACACGGTTTTTCCTACCACTGCTATGCTGATGACACGCAGCTCTTCCTCTCCTTTCAACCAGATGATCCCACAGTAGCTGCACGTGTCTCAAGCTGTCTGGCGGACATCTCCACATGGATGAAGGAACATCACCTGCAGCTCAACCTGGCAAAGACTGAGCTTCTCGTCCTCCCTGCCAATCCGTCTCTACAGCACGACTTCACCATCCAGCTAGAGTCATCATTAATCACCCCATCAAGATCGGTCAGAAATCTTGGAGTAACGTTTGATGACCAGCTGACCTTCACAGATCACATTTCAAAGACAGCTCGATCATGCAGGTTTGCACTGCACAACATCAGGAAAATCTGGCCTTTCCTAACTGAGCATGCAACACAACTTATCGTCCAGGCCCTGGTCATCTCTAGGCTTGACTACTGCAATGCTCTTCTGGCTGGACTTCCAGCATGTGCAACCAAACCCCTACAGATGATCCAGAATGCTGCAGCTCGTCTTGTCTTCAACGAGCCCAAGAGGGCCCACGTCACTCCTCTGTTCATCTCTCTGCACTGGCTACCTCTCGCTGCTCGCATCAAGTTCAAGGCACTGACGCTTGCTTACAGAACTATCACAGGCTCAGCTCCCTCCTACTTTCACTCACTCCTACGAGTCTACATCCCTACCAGACACCTACGATCGGTCAACGAGCGACGTCTCGTGGTTCCATCACAGAAAGCCACAAAATCACTTTCCAGAACATTCTCATTCACAGTTCCATGCTGGTGGAACGCTCTCCCCACCCTCATCCGGAATGCAGAATCCCTGACAACATTCAAAAGACAGCTGAAAACCAATCTCTTCCGTGAGCACTTAACCTTATATAAAAAAATAAAAAAAATAAAAAAAATAAATAAAAATTCCTTTCCCTTTGAAACATCACTTATCAGGCTTATGCTACTCTGAATAATACCTGAACTTCGTATTTTGAGCACTTCTTGCGTTGTTGTTGCTTTTGCCTCTTTATGATGACTCGCTGAATTTTGTCCTAATTTGTAAGTCGCTTTGGAGAAAGGCGTCTGCTAAATGACTAAATGTAAATGTAACTGGTGGGAGGATTGGTGGTGCAGGGGTAGAGAGTTGTAGACTGAAAGTTATGAGGAAATGATCTGAAACATGGAGAGGTGTCACCAAAATGTTGTCTGTGATACAGTTGCGTGTGTAAACCAGGTCCAGTTGGTTGCCTGATTTGTGAGTACCTGTGGTGATGAGCCGTTTGAGATCGAAAGAGGCTAGGAGAGAAATGAAGTCTGTTGCATGTGGCTTTTCAAGATGAATGTTGAAGTCACCAAAGACTACAAGTGGGGTGCCGTCCTCAGGAAAAGAGGACAGCAGCACATCCAGCTCCTCTACGAAGTTACCCAGCTGACCTGGGGGGCGATAAATGACTACAAAATTGATCTTAATGGGAGTTGTAAGTGTAATAGCATGATATTCAAATGAGTTGTTGTTGCATAGAGAAGAGAGCGCTGAGTATTTCCAGTTGTTATAAAAATTGGCGAGGGGAGCCCAAAATTGCCCAGACTGGCGAGGGGAGTGAGAGAAAGAGAAATTGCTAGAGAGAGCAGCGGGGGTTGCTGAGTCTTCTGGACGAATCCAGGTCTCAGTCAAGCCCAAGATACTAAGAGTAGAATGAGATGCAAAGGCTGGAATAAAGTCAGCTTTATTGACTGCTGACTGACAATTCCATAGACCCATGGAAAGAGAGAGAGGTGTGTGAGAGGATGAGAGAATGGGACGCAGATTAGCAGTATTGCACCGCCTTTTGTGAATGATGAAAGGGCGTTGCCGAGAGATAACAGGAATGTATTGAAAGCACATGTTGAGTAAGGAGGAAAAGGATAAAAGTGGGAGGGGAAAGGGAGAAGAAGACACTTAAGTGCCTTTCTGGTGTCCTTTGCTCGGTGGAGTCGCGCAGGTAGAGTCGATGGTCTTATATATAATTATACTACAGGGTGCTTGAATGTTTGACGAACGTTCTAAGGTGTGCATTATTTTCAGGGAAACGCACGGCTAAAGTAGTTCCAGGCAGGTCTCGACCGCATTACAGCTCCATATCACTTCGCGTAGTCAACTGTAATAACGGAAAATAGGATACAATTCATAACAAGAAAAAGCATTTCGCCCCATGCGCTTGATCTTCAATTTTCAATGTCTAGCTTCACAATCAATAGAAACATGCAGTTTAATTTGAATAAATAAACTATAAAGTCCTATCTATAATCAATAGAAAATTAAACTGAATATAGGCTAAATAAATGGATAGTCCTGCAGCACGGATTTTTTATTGCAGATAATTTAACAAATAAATAATTATTGATAGGCCTAACGTTACTTGTTAAAAGGGCTTTGGGTTTCATTTATTTGGCTAGTCTACTGTCATCTGTCAATGATAAAACAAAATTTAAAAAAAGAATTAACGAATTAATTAAAACGAATTGAATTAATAAATAAATAATAATATTTACGCACATATGCTTTTCTGTCTCATTATTGCAACATCTCTCTCTAATAACTGCATTAATAACTGCATAAAGCCGGAAACACACTTTAAGGCCGGTTATGAATGTAATTTGATACTTATGACTGCCCAAACGCGTGTTCAGCGCGTTCAGTCTGTGTTCAAAGTCGGTGTTTAAAATCTGCTGCAGTCGATGAAACCAGAGAATGTGTCAGCTAGTCGTGTGTCCAGCATTAGTCTGCTATCAGCGGCTCAAACCTCCGTTACTAACCCTAACCCTAACTCAGCATTAGTCTGCTATCAGCGGCTCAAACCTTCGTTACTAACTCTACCTAACCCTAACTCTGAAATTACGTTTTGGAATTAGCAACGGAGGCATGGGATTAGATGCGTAAGAAATTAGTCCTACATACAAGAGCGTTTTAATGACAAAAACTTTACAAACGTCTTGAAATACATAATCTGAACAATGTTTCGAGGTGTGGTAACTGTAGTATAAGCGGAATAATTGACTTCAGGCCGTTGAATTATTAGAAAAATAATGCACACCCGAGGTGTAACGGCCACTCCGCTTCGCGTCGTGACCGCATTACCACCTCGGGTGTGCTTTATTTTTCTAATAATTCAACGGCCTGTCGTCAATTATTCCTTACTTAAACTTTTTTTTTTTTTTTTTTTTTTTTTTAAGAAGCAAGAATTACACTAAAATCAAAATTAAAAAATAAAAACTAAAGTTTATAAACTAAAAAACTAAAAATCTATAATGGTATATAAATATTACTAAAATGATATAGTGTGGACAGAGAGTTTTAAAATGAAAACAACTTTTTAACTCTTCACAATTTATATTGAAATAAAGCTGAAATAAAACAGAAATATTAGATTAAAAAGGAATCACGTAAAATTTGCCGTACTAAAATGGCTTGTACGGAAATTACTCGTACTAAAGTACTAATAGTGGATGCTGCACATTGGTGGCGGTTGAGGAGATTCCCCCCTTCTATGTAAAGCACTTTGAGTGCCGAGAAAAGCGCTATATAAATGTAATGAATTATTATTATTATTATTATTATTAATAAAGTACAATTTTTTTTTTTTTTCGTTTTTATAACTTAAAATTAATAAAAATGACAAAAGTGCCTGACAAAACTACACTAAAATTAAAATGTGTGGAAGCCAGTGTGGAAACCAAAACCATTTAAGGCCATGAATGGGGATTAATGATAGAGTAGCCTATAGTTTCATGGTTTCTTCTGGGTAATGGAGCAGCAATATTCCCGGACACATCCAGTGGAAAAATCCCACGTCTCTGAAATCATTGCAAGCGGCTCGTAATGAGAGGGACCCATATGAGACTCCACATCTCTTTCTCTACGCTTCATTTGATTTCTTATTCTCTTTATGGCACATCCACTCAGGCTCTCATTAACTGGGGTCTCGTGTTCTACACGTGGAGTTCACGAGCTTCGTCACGTCCGACCGCATCCCTCGAGAAACATGGGAAACAGTGCTGAATAGAATACAATAGAATAGAATAGAATAGAATAGAATAGAATAGAATACAATACAATACAATACAATACAATACAATACAATACAATACTTTATTGTCATTGCATTTAAAATACAACAAAATTACAAATGCCCTTCCAACTAAGTAACATAAAGCTGGAGAAGCTCCACTAACGAGCGCTGATGTGCATCACGTGACGATCGTTCAGGATTAAACAGTGTTGTTATCGTTAACAAATGCTAAATCGATTAAAAACATTAAATGAAATAATGTTTTATTAGTAGTCATTTTAAAAGTTCCTCTGACAACTAAAATAAGTTGAAGTACGAAACTACAAACTCATACAAAAACAATTTATAAATAATTCTATAAAACTATTAAAAACAAAACATAATAAATATGGCAAAAGCACAAACTTACTAATACTTCATCTACAACTATTCAAAGCATTTTTGAATACTGAAATAAAGCTTAAATATTAATATTTTTTCAAAAATGATAACTTAAAATAATCAAAATTGTAATTGTTACCATGACCACTAACTGAAATAACTTGAAGCACTGAAATTACTAACTGAAATAAAACAAACAATTTAGAAATATTTCTAATACATTTCTATTATCTGTTAAATTATACTAATAAAAATGACAAAAGCACAAATTTACTGATAATTAAAAACATTTCTGTTAACTGAAATAAAGCTAAAACCTAAATATAATTATTATATTTAAAAAAGCATTACTGAAAATAAAGAAAAATTCTAAAGTAAAAAAAAAAAAAAAAAAAAAGTTAATGCGCTTATTTTAAGAGCATTACAAAATATAAAACCAAGAATATAATAAAAAAAATTAACACACAAGAATCGAAATACTTCACAAAGTAGTAAAAGCACATTTATACAAATACGTTTTTAAAAGAGACTTAAAAACAGACAAAGACTCCGTAGATCTAATCTTGCTACAAGTGTAGCAAGGTGAAAAAAAATTAAAAAATAAAGTAAAGTTGTCAAACCCTGTGATAATAAAGTCATTAGGTTTTAGTCCAATGCAATAACATTAACTCGCATTTTCATAAAAAAAAACTCAAATCCTCTCCGGGTCAAAAAGACCGTTCTCTAGTGCTGGAGTTTAGAAACCCACTTTCTCAACAATCGACCGAAACAAACACAGACTCGTGTACAAAACCTCCAGTGTGAGTGTCCTAATTCAGTCTAACCTCAGCTCGTCTGAAGCTCAAGAGCCGAAGCCCTTCAACACACACGAGAACCCTGAGGAGAACCCTCGCTGTGAACAACTCTCGCTTCCAGAGGAAAGAGTAAAGACTGGTTACAGTGAGACAGATTAATGATAGAGTCTCTCCACGTGTCCTCAAACCCTCAGAACACTGGAAAAACATGCATTGTGATTTTAACTGTAAAAATGTGACAGTAAAACCCTGTTAAAATCCCGCTCAATCACTTTATCCCTTAAACCTCTTCTTTGATCACCAAAATGACAATAAACATTTTTTCCTAAGGTAATAGTTCTAACTTTATATTCATGTTAGAAAAAAAAGGTTCAGTGGGGTTCTATATAGAACCCTATGGTTCTTGACTCAGTTTCAATGAAATTTCAAATAAACTGAAAAATTAATTAAAACTAAATCCATAAATTTATCCCATGATAGGAACCCTTTACAGTCTTATATCAATGCTTTTTCACAGCATCTCTGGTTCCGCAAAGAACCTTTCGGTGATCAGTTTTTCTTAGTGTGAAGAACATTAAAAAAAATATAAAGAACCTTTTGTGGAATAAAAACATTGAAGGTTCTCAATGGAACCAACGCCACCAATAAAGAGCCTAAGTGTATAAGGTTCTACATATGAAGTTCCTGACGGAACTCTTTAAAGTTCCATATAGAACCTTTTCTTCTAAGAGTGTGGCATCTGAGCCGGTTCTAAATGCACTAATTATATTATATTTTTATGAAGGTGTTATTTCTGAAGAAAATTGATAATATAATGTGCTATGAATGCATTTCCACGGCTTGAGAAATGTTGAAGGAATAATAATATCATCATCCAAACAACCCAAGGCAATGTAAACGCCCCTTACGCTTGACCCAGAATTCCCCTCACATCTGTATGATATCATGCCACTGATGAAAATACATATTTTCAAAAGCTTGATTGTGTAGAGGTCTTCTTTAATTCCCAACGCTAAAGCTCCACAGCAGAAACTGCAGAGTCCGACTCAAAGACGCCTGGATTCAACACCGCAGGTCTGAACGGGAAATAATTAGCATAATGGAAAAGAGGTTTGCGCTGGATCTGCGAGCTCCTCGCACTGGAGTGGAAGAACTCAATCAGATCAAGGCCAAACTAAAGCTTCTCTGGGAGAGGAGATGCGGCCCTCGCTCATCTGCTATTCTCATCACAGAGAAATGAGAAAAACACATCAGCCAACGCTTCACTCATCTGGACATCAAGAGAAACTCAACATACAGTAGAACCTCAAGTGAAGACTGTACACAGTATTACAGAAATACACACACACACACATATACACTTCATTAAGATGATAGAATGATAGAACGATAGAATGAACAAGAGATAAAATGATAGACAGAACGATAGTGTACCTTGAATGCAATGTAAGTCGCTTTGGATAAAAGCGTCTGCCAAATGTAAATGTAATGTAATGTAATGTAATGTAATGTAATGTAATGATAGAGAGAACGAGAGAAAGAACGATAGAACTAAAGAAATAAACAATAAAACAATGGATGATGTATATATGGTTGTCAGTGAACGAGATGCTCCATTTTATTCAGAATGAAATATCTTCAATACATTTTCTCTTCAATAAGAAACAGGAGAGAATAAACCGTCTCCATGACTACGGTTATTTCATACAGCAAACACTCGGAACTACGACTTCAGAAGTGGGAAGTAGGAAATTCCCCATTGCATATGAAGCAAAAGGGCTTTTTCCCAACAATTTCAACTTTAAACTATTAAAATTCTACACACAAACCATTAAAACTCTACACACAAACCATTAAAACTCTACACACAAACCATTAAAACTCTACACACAAACCATTAAAACTCTGCACACAAACCATTATAACTCTGCACACAAACCATTATAACTCTGCACACAAACCATTAAAACTCTACACACAAACCATTAAAACTCTACACACAAACCATTAAAACTCTACACACACACACCATTAAAACTTTACACACAAACCATTATAACTCTACACACGACTCTACACACAAATCATAAAACCATTATAACTCTACACACACACACACCATTAAAACTCTACACACACACCATTAAAGCTCTACACACAAACCATTATAACTCTACACACAAACCATTATAACAGTAACTCTACACACAAACCATTAAAACACTACACACAAACCATTAAAACTTTACACCCGACTCTACACACAAACCATTAAACCATTATAACTCTACACACAAACCATTCAAACTCTACACACACAGCATTAAAACTCTACACACACACCATTCAAACTCTACACACAACTCTACACACAAACCATTCAAACTCTACACACGACTCTACACACAAATCATTATAACTCTATTCACAAACCATTAAAATGCTACACACAAACCATTCAAACTCTACACACACAGCATTAAAACGCTACACACAAACCATTCAAACTCTACACACAAACCTTTAAACTCTACACACAAACCATTCAAACTCTATACACAAACCATTCAAACTCTACACACAAACTATTATAACTCTACACACAAACCATTATAACTCTACACACAAACCTTTAAACTCTACACACAAACCATTCAAACTCTACACACACAGCATTAAAACGCTACACACAAACCATTCAAACTCTACACACAAACCATTCAAACTCTATACACAAACCATTCAAACTCTACACACAAACCATTATAACTCTACACACAAACCATTATAACTCTACACACAAACCTTTAAACTCTACACACAAACCATTCAAACTCTATACACAAACCATTCAAACTCTACACACAAACCATTATAACTCTACACACAAACCATTATAACTCTACACACAAACCATTAAAACCCTACACACAAACCATTAAAACCCTACACGCGTGACGCAAACCATTATAACTCTACACACAAACCATTATAACTCTACACACAAACCATTAAAACTCTACACACAAACCATTAAAACTCTACACACAAACCATTAAAACTCTACACACAAACCTACATTTCCAATCATTCTCTGTGCACAAGAATTAGAAAATATACAGATAAAGCATCAGTTTTGCATCAAATGCACAACTGTTGCTCTGCATTTTATTGCATTACCACTAATAAATAACAAATAGTTTTCATTTTTTAACATAATTTTATGTGAAGAGACCAAACAAAGAAGAAGAACTCTTGATGTGATGATGGTCAACAACTACTGCACTAATCAGCACATCTGGATTCTGAAAGCACACACTGAAGCTCACGGAAGAAACCTATTCAGCAGCAAATTAAAGCTTATGATTGAGAATTTTCCCAGTTGGTTACTCACACAGTCTTTTGGAGAGAAGTCAGTGGACTCGGCAGCCATCTTGGAACAGTCCCAGGCTGCTACTTCCCATTGGTGCACACTACAAAGGGCCTGAAGTCATCCAAGAGGTCAAAGTTCAGCTGCTGGTAGATGCCATAATTACAGCATAATGCATTATCTTTTTCTGTCAATCCAAAAGTTTTTTTTTTTTTTGTATGCCTGTATCTATTTATTTATTTGTACACATTATACAAATATTTATTTATACATCCCCAGAATTTATTAATTTTATCAGTTCAATTTTAGTAAGAATTGAGATTGAGACTATTGTAGTTTTTTTATATTTTCTGTTTTCATTTTAACTGTTTTTAAAGTTTTGGTAATTTTGTTTGTATGTTTTGGTAATTTTTATTAGAATCAGAATCAGAATCAGAATCAGAATCAGAAAGAGCTTTATTGCCAAGTATGCTTGCGCATACGAGGAATTTGTCTTGGTGACAGTAGCTTCCAGTACACATACAATACAAAGTATTAGGTTTCATTTGCCACAAAAAATGATGGGAAATGTAGTTTATTCATGCAAAACTGTGTGAGGCATACATCAGCTTAATGAGGAACAAGATCCATCGCTGTTCTTCATCAGCACCTCACAAAATCATGCAGAATAACATGATTCTATAATTCCATGATTCTATGATTTTATAATTCCATGATTCTATGATTCCATGATTCTGTGATTCTGTGATTCCATGATTCTGTGATTCCATGATTCCATGATTCAATAATTCTATGATTCTATGATTCTATGATTCTATGATTCCATGATTCCATGATTCTGTGATTCCATGATTCTGTGATTCTGTGATTCCATGATTCCATGATTCAATAATTCTATGATTCCATGATTCCGTGATTCCATGATTCCATGATTCTGAGATTCCATGATTCAATAATTCCATGATTCCATGATTCTATGATTCAATGGTTCTATGAATCTATGATTCAATGATTATATGATTCCATGATTCAATGATTATATGATTCCATGATTCAATAATTCTATGATTCTATGATTCCATGATTCTGTGATTCCATGATTCAATAATTCCATGATTCAATGATTCAATGATGCAATGATTCTATGATTCTATGATTCAATGATTTACTGATTTAATGATTCTATGAATCAATGATTCTATGATTCTATGATTCTATGATTCCATGATTCAATGATTCTATGATTCTATGATTCTATGAATCAATGATTCTATGAATCCATGATTCAATGATTCCATGATCACGAATCATCACTATCAGCTGAATGAGTTTCAGAGAGACTGTAACCTTCACTATAAACACGTTCAATGCGCTTCACAGCTCACATTAATCATACAAGCCATTGACTGCATCTAATAAAATAATTATTCCCAGAAATATTAAATACATCCTTTTCATGTTTAGAAGGAGAGATGGAGACTCGATAAAGATAATCACAATTAAAGAGGGCAAATCTATTGAGCAGAAGTTCTTCCAGGCGTGGATCGAGTGGAGGGAACGTTTGCTATCATTGAAGAGAAACGTATAATAAAGACCAGAATAACAATATGAGCTTCAGAAGTGAGAGAGTCGCTTCAATTCAATTCAATTCAATACATTTATTGCCATGTCAACAAGTTGATAGGAATTTGTCTTGGTACAACTCTCAGACGTAAACAACCTAAAAGACAAACATCATAAGTACAAAAAAAACAGACAATGTTCAGCACATAAACGAGACTCTGAGGCCACATCCACACGAAGCCAGAGCTTTCCCTATCCGATATTTTTTTTCCCCGTTCAAAAAAAAAATTCCGTAAACACGGCGTCGTCTCAAGAAATATCTGCGTACACACGAAACCACTGAAACCGACTCAAAACGATGTAGTATACATGCCAGACCAGTATGTGGCGCTGTAATTCTGCCACAGACATACACTAAAAATGGAGAAGAAGACTTAAAGCATGAGCATAAACCTAAACCTTGCGCGCTGTATACAACAATAATATTAGGCACAGTAGCTTCTTTTTTTCTTTTCTTTTTTTTTTTTAAACAAGAACTTTGTTGAACAATATGAAAAACCATAAATGTAGTTGCTGTGACTTGACGGTGTCTGACTAGTTGACACTTGGTGTGATGACATCATCGTTTCACAAAATGTACGGATTGGCCGTACACACGAAAACGCAAGGGCGGCGTTTTCAGATTTATCCACCTTGGGACCCGGTTTAAAAAAATAGCGGTTTCAGTCTCCGAAAACGCCGTATCCATGTGGACGAAACGCCAATACGATAAAAAATGTATACGTATACAACGAAACGCATCTCCGTGTGGACAGGCCCTGAAACTCAAACATGCTACAGAATGTCTTTCATTAAGCAGACGAACACTGACCTTGTGTTTAATATATCACAGTGTCTATGAGAAGAGCCTTAAAAGCTCCACTGTTGTCAGGAGGTTGCCATGCGGTTGCCATGCGGTTGCCATGCGGTTGCTAGGGTGTTCTGAGAAGTTGCTAGGGTGTCAAAAGAACCTCTGGCCTTTATGATACTCTGATATAAGAGTGCAAACACATCCATCACACATCCACACACACACACACACACACACACTAACACAGACAAACACACACACATACTCAAAAACACACACTCGCACTCGCACACACTTTTTTGTTTATTCTCGAAACACAATGACTTTATTCTCGAAATTTTATGAGTTTATTCTCAACATTATATTTAGACTTTTTCTCTCATAATTTAACGAGTTTAATCTCGCATTATAATGATTTTAATCTCAAGATGTTTTTATTATTTTTATTATTGCTCGGCCCTAATCCGCTTCCATACAATACTGTACACTGAATACACTCAATTAAATAACTTTTCATTCTTGTGTTGCATAATTTGCCACAATTGCATTTTGAACAGAAATAAAAATATGTGATTTTTCTTTGTTTTCTCACACACTGGCTTGGGCGAGTAAGCAGCCACCTAGCAACCATCCATACCTCCCTAGCAACCCTGAAAAGATGCTCTTCCCATCAGCCATGAAGATTGTAACGACTCAAGAGAGCCCATGTTCATCATTCGGTTCTCCATGTATTGTCACTTTGCACATCTGTTCATTCCTCTTTCTTCATAGTTCAGTATCAGGTTCATCACATCATTTCAGATCCAGCAAAACGACAGAGACAACAGTGAGTCTCTTTGCTGAAGTTGAACGGGACGTACAGGACTGAGTTCTGAATCGCCCTCGTAATCCAAATGTTTCAGGAGGATTTTAATATTTTACTGACTGATGAAATTTAGCCTCCATGCAAATTGATTTGGTTTTCAAATTTCTCCATGGGATCTGGTGTGTAAGCCGCTAACATGGCTGGCCGCCGCGAGGACTTGTGTGTGTGTGTGTGTGTCATCTCTCTGCATCTCATACACACATGCAGAGTGAGATACGCTCATGTTTGCTCAACATTCGTTTTAGCATTATAAAGTATGCAACGAATCCTGAACTCTAAAAGTATCTTCATCTTGTTCTTCAGTAAAACCTTTTTCCTGAATTAGATGTACGGTTTGTTTTAAAGAGAATAAGGGCATCTGTGTTGATGCGTCGGTTGATATTTTGACTTTTTTAATTATCAGACTTACATGAAACTGTGAATTATTATATTTAAAAAAATATTTTCTTGTTATATAAAACATAATAGGCCCATTTGCCGGAGGCTCCTCTCTTGCGTTATTTAAAACTAATCTGGTGCAAAAGCATAAACTCAACATGTTTGTTACACAGAAGAAGAAGAAATGGTGCAGAAGCAATTCTCACTCCGAAATTATTACTAAATTTCGCAATTAATTACAAAAAAGTAAAAGTAATATTATATGAAATAGTGATTTCTTGTAAAACGTACATCAATAATCTTTATATACAACTACAAAATTTACACTGAAGGGTAAGAGCTAACAAAAATATGTTCTAAGAACGCTTTGCTAACGTTCCCATTATGTTATGTAAATGCTAATTCTGAATGTTCTCTGAATGTTTTAAAAACGTTTTTTCTTGGTTATGTGAAAGTTAAGGGAACATTCCATTTGATCATTCTTCAAACACTGTGGGAACGTTACATTTGAAATGATAAATTCCGAAACAAGTTGTAACATTTAAAAATGTTAGACTAACATCAAACTAAATGAATGATGTGTAAATAATGTTTTTCTGCTAATGTTTTGAGAACTTTATTAAAGACCAGATAACTTTGAACGAACGTTCTGTTAATGTTACTGGAAGAACGTTTGATCATAACTTTGAGATAACCTTGAGGGAACGTTCCCAGTTAGCTAGTAAGTTGCTTGTGTGCTGTTTTGGAGATTTTCACACTTGTTTATAGATTGCCTGCGTACAAATCACAATTATTACATACAATGAACTGGATTGAATACAAATAACCATTGGCAAAAGAAACTTTGATGGATAGGAATCTATATTTTGTGATACTGTGATTTGGGTTTCTGCACCAGCTAACAGGGAACGTTCTCTCAAGGTTCTCTCAACGTTATGAACAAACGTTCTTCCAGTAACATTAACAGAACGTTTGTTCCAAGTTATCTGGTTGTTTAAATGATTAAGTTTAAGTTATTTGTTTACATGTTACAACTTGTTTCGGAATGTAACATTCAAAAGTAACGTTCCCACAGTGTTTGAAGAATGATCAAATGGAATGTTCCCTCAACTTTCGCATAAACGTTTTTAAAACGGAGAACCATCAGAATGAACGTTTACATAACATAATGGGAATTTCAGCAAAGCGTTCTTAGAACATATTTTTGTTAGCTCTTACCCTTCAGTGTAAAAAACTTTTTTCGTGGTTGTAAAATAAAGATTATTGATGTACGTTTTACAAGAAATCAGTTTTTCGTTTAATTTGACTTTTCTTTGTAATTAATTGTGAAATTTACTTGTAATTTCTGAGTGAAAATTGCTTCTGCACTATTATTTTGTTGAGTTTATAACAAAAATCATTCTTATTACCATGATTTTTAATTCCCTTGACATTGCAATTATGATTACTCCTCATCTCTTGAATTATTAAAAGTGTAGATGTGTTTATCTGCTCATCCTGATCCTTTACAAGCACTACAGCTCATGAATTGAAGTAAAACACACTGTCAAATATTTGGTGTGGGATTTACTTTGAAACAATTTCCACTCAGAAAATTGCTTGTAAATTACACAAATGATTACAAAGAAACACACTGAATAAAACATGAAAGTTTAAAGTAGAAAAACTGAAATGGTATTTTTACACCAATAAACTTTGTTTAATTTACAACTTCGAACTTTTCAGTATAAATTATCCTCCCAAAATACCAGCAGCGAGTATTACTGAACACTGAACACACGTCAGATCCTTTTAGGAGCATTTTGGGAAGAAGTTTTGAAACTTTGTGTATTTGAGGCTTGGGATTTCATTGTTTACTGCTCCTTTTCTTTTACGACACTCACACTGGCCGTTCTCTCGGCTTTCCTGCTCAACAGATGGAGGTGCAGTTGGTCTACATTAGCAGCTTAATCTACACGGAGCGCTCAGAGAAACAAAGCAACACATAAGTTGTGTGCGAAAGCTTTCTCCGGTGTGTACTAGAGTTCTGCAAACACACACAAGACCCAGTCTGCTTATTCCCCATCTGTTCTGAGGAAGGAGTGACGGTGCGACGAGGTCTTTTATATGGAAAGCAGGTCTTATATTACCACCTGAGCGACAGATCGCAGACTGAAGGCAGCTCAGCGCCGACCCATTAGAATGAACGATTCTGACATTTTATTAATAGAGGCGCTGTCAGAGAGCGGCGATGAGGTTTTTATATTCAATAATACCAACCCGAATATGATTACACACCGGACAGAGTGACAATAATCTGGGGGAGCGGAGAGGTGTGTAAAAATAAATATATGCATATTCATCCAGAAGCTACAAACTGATGTTCTCGCCTCACGAAAGTCATAAAACGTACTCGGTTACTAACGTAACCTCGGTTCTCTCTAGAAGAGGGAACAAGTACTGCGTAAGATATCTTACGCTAGGGGAAAATCCTTTTTCCGCGAGATATTGAAGCCAAAAATTATCCTTAATTTTGTAATAATGCAAAACGCGTTGCGGCAGCATACAGACATAGGCGAGGCAGCTCGCGCGTCTATTGGCTGCTCTGCGGCAACTGCAGCAGCCTATCGAGCGAGGCCTGGCGTGACGCCAGACCCAATCAGGGCACTTCGCGCCCGCTGCGTCACGTCCCGCCGAAATGGGCGTGGTCTAGGCCTATAAATACCGCTCGCAGGCAGCTATTATCTGGTTTTTCATCATCGAAGCAACCAGAGCGTGTGCATGCACGGCAAGATACGCAGTACTCGTTCCCTCTTCTAGAGAGAACCGAGGTTACGTTAGTAACCGAGTACGTTCTCTTACGAGAGGTCTCTCGTACTGCGTAAGATATCTTACGCTAGGGGACCCAATGCAAAACGCCGTGCATGCTGAGATCTGACACCAAAGACCCAAGGGCGAAAGCCCGGGGTACATATAGTGCACAATCACTCAGGGAACTCACAGGGAGTCCGGGAAGAGGGAGGGGCGAAGCCGCACTCTTCCACATATGGCAGCGTCGCTGAGACGCGAATTTCATACAGACAGGGCGGGGTGCGGCCTGAACTGATGGGGGAATGTGGGTCTTACACAGTCTGCCCAGGCACATCTCGTGCTGCTACTTTTTACTGTCGAACATTGAGCTGTGCTCAGTAGACGCAGCATTCTGAGCTGATAGCATCAGGTCAGATAATACTGGTAAACTTAGACCGACAGCAGCCTGGCCTGCAGGGCGGGAACCTCTAGGTTATAAAACCTTATAAATGTAGACGGGGAGGCCCAGCCTGCCGCCATACAAATATCTTGCAAGGCAATCCCACTTGACCAGGCCCACGAAGAGGCCATGCCTCTCGTGGAGTGCGCTCTGACACCCAACGGGCACTGCATGCCCTTGGAGGCGTATGCCAGCGCTATAGCATCAACTATCCATCTGGATAGGCTCTGTTTCGACGCGGCTAGTCCCTTAGAACGCCCGCTAAATGAAACAAAGAGCTGCTCCGTCTGTCTGAAAACAGACGAGCGAGACACATAAGGTCGTAATGCCCTGACTGGGCAAAGGAGGCTCGCGTCTCTTTCCTCATCAGGGACCGGTAGGGCTGACAGGGAGATAACCTGCGCCCTAAACGGTGTGTTGAGGGATTTTGGAACATAACCGTGCTTAGGTTTGAGTATAACTTTTGAGTCATTAGGCCCAAACTCCATGCACGCCGCACTCACAGAGAGCGCGTGTAGATCCCCTATGCGCTTCACTGAAGCGAGAGCCAGCAAAAACACCGTCTTGAAAGACAGGTGTTTCAAATCAATTGACTGTAAAGGCTCAAATGGCGCACCTTTCATGGCTTCCAGAACCGTAGAAAGGGTTAGGGTTAGGGAGGTCTGGGAGGATTCAGTCTCTTAGCCCCTCTAAGGAAGCGGATGACTAAATCGTTCCTTCCTATTGACTGACCAAGCGTTGTTCCTGAGAACGCTGCTATAGCCGCCACATAAACTTTGAGCGTGGAGGGGGCCCTGCCCTCATCCAACAGCTCTTGTAGGAAGGAAAACACCTCCGTCACACCACAGTCTGTGGGTGACACACCACGGGCTGTGCACCAGCCCGAAAACACTGACCATTTCGAGGAGTAGAGCCGTCTCGTAGACGGAGCTCTAGCCTGCGTGATCGTGTTTAATACTCCTTTAGGGAGTCCAACATGTACCCATTGATGGCCCAGACATGAAGGGACCATAGTTCCGGGTGAGGATGCCAGATCGAGCCGTGGGCCTGTGAGAGGAGGTCTCTCCTCACTGGTACTGGCCACGGGGCAGTACTTGCTAACTACATCACGACTGGGAACCAAGGTTGGTTTTTTCCAGAACGGTGCCACTAGCAATACTGAGCATCCTTCTTCCCTGATCCGTTCTATCACCTGAGGCAGGAGAGAGACGGGGGGAAAAGCATAGAGCGGGCGGCGGGGCCACACATGGGCCAGCGCGTTCCTGCTCTTGGAGAAAAATTCCGGACAGTGAGCGTTTTCTTGAGACGCAAACAGGTCTACTTCCGCTCTGCCGAATTTCTTCCACAGCAGTTGGACTGTCTGTGGGTCATTTCGAGGCAGTTTATGTGCAGGAGCTTTTCCCGTTCCGACCACTGGCCGAAGAACGGTCTGCCCTCGAGCAGCGCTCCCCATCCCGAGGTGGACGCGTCCGTGGACACCACTCTCACCCTCGAGGAAGTTCCCAGGCTTACACCTGATTGGTACCAGTCGTTCGCTCTCCAAGGTTTCAGAGTTGTGACGCACTTCTGATTGACCCTGAGGCGAAGCGAACCGGATGCCCACGCTCTGCGTGGGACTCGCGCTTTCAGCCAAAACTGCAGCGGGCGCATGCGGAGCAGGCCCAGCTGGAGCACTGATGATGCTGAGGCCATGAGACCTAGCATCTTCTGAAATTTCTTGAGCGGGACAGACGCGCCGCAGCGAAACGAGTTCGCTGTGCGTTGAATGTCTACCGCGCGCTGTGGTGATAGTCGCGCTATCATGGACAGCGAGTCCAATTCTGTGCCCAGGAAAGATATCTTCTGACTGGGTGACAGAGAGCTCTTCGCCCAATTGACACTGAGACCCAAATCCTCGAGGTGATCGAGTAAAATGGTCGTGTGTTCTATGAGCACTGCGCGAGATTGCGCTAGAATCAGCCAATCGTCCAAATAGTTCAGTACTCGCATGCCTCTCATTCTGAGGGGTGCGAGCGCCGCATCCATGCACTTCGTAAATGTACGGGGTGCCAGGGACAAACCGAACGGCAGGACTGTGTACTGATATGCCTGGCCCCCGAAGGCGAATCTCAAATATCGCCTGTGACGTGACGCTATTTGTATTTGAAAAATACGCGTCTTTCAGATCTATTGACACAAACCAATCTCCTTGGCGAATCTGCACAAGGATTTGTCTGGTCGTGAGCATCCTGAACTGTCGCTTCACAAGCACTTTGTTCAGTTGCCTTAGATCTAGTATGGGTCTGAGACCCCCGTCTTTTTTCGGTACCAGGAAGTATCTGCTGTATAGCCCTCCTTCGCTCTGAACTTGAGAGAGAGGCTCTATGGCCCCTTTGCTCAATAGTTTCGCCACTTCGGCTCGAAGTAAATGTGCTACTTCTGTTTTTACCGTGGTCTCGACGCGCGCCACATAGCGGCGAGGGCGTCGGCGAAACTGTAGCGAATAGCCTCTTTTTATAATGTTCAGCACCCACTTCGAAACCCCGGGCAGCTTTGCCCATGCGTCCGCATGAATAGCTAGGGGTTGAATACGAAGCGCGCTCCGCTCGCTCAGCGATGGGGAGGCTTCGGAGTGCTGTAACACAAGCGTCGCGCTCGTGACATTTGAGGCATGGGGCGCGCTGATATCAGCGGGCAGATTGCCCGCGCTCGACTCCTCTGCGGTGGTCAACCGCGAGGGGGAGGGCTGGGCGGTTCCCGTAGGAACTGTCATGTCTATGTGTGGATGTGGGCGCGGGACAGCGGGCACATTTACCACACTGAAAGCATCGTTCGCTTGAGTGAAGCGAATGCACGTTGGTTTCGTTTTTACAGAAACCGTGAGACATGCATAACGTGGTGTTAGTTGGCACATTCACCATGTTTGAAGCGCAATCGATCTGAGTCGATTCATGTGCGCGAGCCCTGTGTGACGGGCTGTGCTTGTGTGTAGAGATGGGCACTGGGCAGTGGGCATTCTTTCTACACATAAAGCACCATCGGCCGTGGCCGGGACACCAGAAAAATTCACACTTATGGGATTTATCTGGGTAGCCGTAAAAACGGCGTTTGTGTGCAGGCAAGCGGGTGACAGAACCGACTTGTTTACTGCAGGATACACTGGAACAGTCACATTTACTGGAACTGAACGAGCGAGAAGTTGCCATAGAAACAGAGAGCGTCAACATGCTGGCGTTTATTGCAGGCCTGCCGCCTGCGTGCATTACAACAGGCTTGTTCACTGCAATATTGACATTTCCAGTCGCCTGAATTCCAGAGGGGAGTGGGAAATGTATAGGAAAAAAGAGGTTGGTCCGTCCGCAGCGGGACCAGAAAAACTCCCTTTTTTTTTCTTTTTTTTTTTTTTTCCTTACGCCAGTGACGCACGGAACACCATAGAAACGGTGTTTGGGTGCAGGCGAGCGAGTTGTACAACGCGCTCGTTGGCTGCAAAATACACATCTGCAGTCGCCTTTTCAGGGAACTGACAGAGCGAGCATTGACGGCATAATTTTATCTGCCGGTAGACCCGGGGATCGAACGCGGGTCTCTCGCGTGCAAAAACCTGAGAGTCTGCCACTGGGCCACAGGGGGAGACACATTGTAACAGTCTCGGAGAAGGATGCCAGGTGAGTCCTCAGAGTCACCATAGGCAGTAACTAACTCGCAGTGAGGGCAGTCGCCGTCAGCGAGTGCGAGAGCTGCGTGATCAGGAAAAGGGGCGTCTTGAAAAAGACGCCCAGCTCTTTTAGTGCAATGGGAGTGTGTGTCGCGGCGGCGAGCACACACACATACTTAACACAGTAGCAGAGAAAGGATATAACGCCGGATAGCGCAGCAGGAAGGCAAGGAAGGCGGCGCGGCCAGCGACTTCAGTGACTCGTCCCGCTGAAGGTGCTCTCTTTCAGACGGCGCGGCTTCTTATCCAGCTCCAGCGATGCGTGTGCTTCGCTTGAAGGATGAAAAATCAGATAATAGCTGCCTGCGAGCGGTATTTATAGGCCTAGACCACGCCCATTTCGGCGGGACGTGACGCAGCGGGCGCGAAGTGCCCTGATTGGGTCTGGCGTCACGCCAGGCCTCGCTCGATAGGCTGCTGCAGTTGCCGCAGAGCAGCCAATAGGCGCGCGAGCTGCCTCGCCTATGTCTGCATGCTGCCGCAACGCGTTTTGCATTATTACAAAATTAAGGATAATTTTTGGCTTCAATATCTCGCGGAAAAAGGATTTTCCCCTAGCGTAAGATATCTTACGCAGTACGAGAGACCTCTCGTAAGAGAACAACATTCCTCTCTTTCCTCGTATGCTGTTTTGAAGATGTTCACACTTTACGGCTTGTTTATTGATGGACTGCATGCAAATTGCAAATATCACACACCCTCTGCAGCACTATCAAGAGTTTATGACAAAATTCTCATTATTTGCATGTGTAACGGTCACCAGCTGGAATGCCCTTGAGAGCCACCAGAGGGCACTCCACATCAGACCACTGTCATTCCCTCACAAACTACATTTCCCATAACTCACTACCCGGACTCATCATCCCTGACTGCATCCACCTGTGTCTCATTACCTTATTAGTCTCAGCCTATTTAAACCATGTACACTCGTTCATTCCCTGCGAAGTCTTGTATGTTGTCTCACTGCATTTCTGAGCGTGTTTGTTTCCTGTTTCTCCCGTGTCCTAGTTCTCTTAATTCTCTGCCTGTTCCCTCAGATTTATCCCTTATTGTTTGGACTGTTTGTTTGTGTATGTCCCTTGCCTACTATCTGGATTACGTAATGCATTTGTGTCTCAGACCAGTTCGTGACAGAATGATTTTTGAATTGCCAGTAGTGCTGGGCAACCATTAATCACATCCAAAATAAAAGTTTGTTTTTACATAATATATGTGTGTGTACTGTGTATAATTATTATTTATATATAAATACACACATATGCATGTATATATTTAAGAAATATTTGCATGTTTATACTGTATATATTTGTATACATAATTTATATTATATATAAATATTCTATATACAAATAAAAGAAAATTATTAAATATATACATGCATGTGTGTTTATTTATATATACAAATAATTATACACCGTACACACACATATTATGTAAACACAAACTTTTATTTTGGATGCGATTAATCGTTGCCCAGCATTAATTGCCAGTTATTTCCCCCTCTACAATTTTCGCTCAGAAATTGCTGGTAAATTTCAAAATAATTATAAAGAAATGGCAAGTGACATTGAATTAAGCGTGAAATTTTAAAGAAGAAATGCTCAAGTTGTATTTTCTTGGAAAAACTACTCCAATAAGTTTCATTTACAACCTTTTGCACCTTTTTCACAGGGTATTTTCCTTAGATACTGTAATCACGATAATAAATCGGACTAATTACATTTTCATTGCTATACTTGCATTGCTTTCTAAATTACATCACAATTTAAATTGAATACAATTTGAATTGAGGTAGGGATACAGAATTGCTATTTCAATGTAAGGAAGTACATTCCTATTATCACTGTAAAGCTGCTTTAAAACAATCTATATTGTTAAAAGCGCTATATAAATGAAAGTGACATTCAAAGATATTGGCATTTTTCACAAGAAAGGTAACAATTTGATGTTGGCTTTTAAGCTTGAATATTTATAGGCCTTACAGAAGGAATGATAAATAAATAAACAGGATTTACATATTTTGCATTAGCAAATGCGAGTTGATGCCCTTGTGTTTAATGTAAAGTGTTTTGAAATTACTTCTAGTAGGTGATTATGCAGCCATTGTGAGTTAATCACTATAATAAGCCTGTGAGCGACGGTCAGTCAGGTGCAGCAATAGTCATGCACAATAGTTAGGTCTGGATTTAATGCATGTTTGGTTCAGGTCTGACCTCTCAGTAGGTCCTTCAGGGTGTCTAAGACCCAACATCTAGCTACTGGAGTGGCTCAGGGCTCAGTGCTGGGACTGCTTCTCTTCTACATCTACATGCCATCACTAGGATCTGTCATTCAGAAACATGTTTTTTCCTATCACTGTTATCATCTAGCTACTGGAGTGCCTCAGGGCTCAGTGCTGGGACCGCGTCTCTTCTCCATCTACATGTCTTCACTAGGATCTGCCATTCAGAAACATGTTTTTTTCCTATCATTGTTATTATCTAGCTACTGGAGTGCCTCAGGGCTCAGTGCTGGGACCGCGTCTCTTCTCCATCTACATGTGTTCACTAGGATCTGCCATTCAGAAACATGTTTTTTTTTCCATCACTGTTATTATCTAGCTATTGGAGTGCCTCAGGGCTCAGTGCTGGGACCGCCTCTCTTCTCCATCTACACGTCATAACTAGGATCTGCCATTCAGAAACATGTTTTTTCCCATCACTGTTATTATCTAGCTATTGGAGTGCCTCAGGGCTCAGTGCTGGGACCGCCTCTCTTCTCCATCTACATGTCATAACTAGGATCTGCCATTCAGAAACATGTTTTTTCCTATCACTGTTATCATCTAACTATTGGAGTGCCTCAGGGCTCAGTGCTGGGACCGCTTCTCTTCTCCATCTACATGTCATCACTAGGATCTGTCATTCAGAAACATGGTTTCTATATAGAACCATTTTGGCATCATGTTTTCTTTCAAATTGATTCAAGAACCATATATTTCTATGTAAAAAGACTTAGCAGCTCAGGTTGAGTTAGGCAGATCCTTCCACCAGCAGGGAACAGTCCAGATGAAGGTCTGTGAAGGGGATTTTGTGCCTCTTCGGGATGATGGCACCACCGTTCACTTGCAGAACACAAGCTTCTGGAGGACACATAAAGGTCTGAAGTAGTGAGTTTAGGGATGGGTTGCAGAACCTGTGTTCTGCCTTGAATTTAATGTGAGCAGCAATTGCATAGCAGTGATGGAAAACCATGAGTTTCTTGATTTTAAAGAACTCTTGAAAAAGGTCCACAAAGGTTCTATATAAGGAGAAATGTCTTAAATTATTGCATTATACTTTATATAACCATTAAAATGTTCTATGAGGTGTCTGACGGAACCCTTTAAGGTTCCGTATATAACTATATATGATCTGATCTGCTGAGTCTTTAGCCATTTTCAAGAAGCTCCTGAAGACGCATCTTTTTGGTCAACATCTGATCCGTTAATACTAAAAATACTGTACTATAAATCTATTTAAAAAACACCTTCCCACACTAACTGGGACTGATCACAGCACTTACATATTATTGCCCTATTGTTGGTTTGATGGCTCCTATTACTCTCCTCATTTGTAATTCGCTTTAGATAAAAGTGTACGCTAAATGAAATGTAAATGTAATGTAATAAATAAAGACAGAAAACCAGCATGAGTGTCTGTAATTGTATGTATGAGTCAGATTTGCCTTGCTGCCGCCACTGGCGTCTAACACACACACACACACACACACACACACACACATATACGAGGCATTACAGCACTGCAGAGCGGATCAGCACACAGCAGGGATGTTGCCTTTATACACTGTATATTTATGAATATTCTATCATGGCTTTTAACTTCAGCACATGCGGGCAGGAACGCAGCAGTGGGTTTGAACTGGACAGGATTCTAATGCTGCATGTTGCTTATATAATGCATCTTATATAATACACTTGGTGATGGTTAAAGTTTTTTCACCAGTGATTGAATGGAGTTTATTTCTAATAGGTTTGAAGCTTCATGTGCGTCATGCAGTATTCAGGTCAGTTTACATCAGGGGTCTAACAACGCCTCAGAAAATATAAATATTTCATTGTATGGGGTCCATTATCAAGAGTATTTACTGTAATTCTCTACTGACAGAGCGGGAAAACTACAAACAGATGTACTGGATGAATAAAACAAAGGGGTGAATACTTTTGTTTTAGCTTTAATATCTTTACAGGGAGTAAATTTAGAGACATAGTTTCTTGGAGAGTTTTAAGCACAAACTCACTTAATTTTGATGCATTTTTCAATATATTAAGTCATTTTGCATTTCAAGTAAATGTTTAAATGAAAAGATATTTGTGCTTATAAAAAGTATAAAAATACTGAGCAAGAAAAACTCTTTTGCAGTGCATTACTGTTACTGGAAGAATGTGTTCATAACTTTAAGAGAACGTTCCCTGTTAGATGAGAAGCTCCGTCTCTGAATTCATCCACTAATATAAGCCATCAAAGCAAGTTACGAACCTCTGACTAATTCTATCCATTCATAAAACGCTTCCTGTATTGTAATGAAAACAGGCCAGAATCGGATTGTCCTGTGTGTTCTGTGATGGTCAGAGAACCTGGAAACAGCCTTATGATCTCGTCGGTGAGTGTGAAGACGGTGTGCGTCAGGCTGGCAGTGAGGCAGGTGTGGAGTTCAGTGGTGTGTTGGTTTGGCGCAGGTGCAGTGTGTTGCACTGCTGCTTCTCTGAACACTTCAATTCCCATGCAGTGCTGTGTTCCTGTTCACACACCCCAACAAACTGTGTGATTGTAGACACTTACGCGGATTTACTGCGACCGTTTACTACACAGTGAGACTCTATATAGAACAAGAGTTCTTGACTCAGTTTATAAAGAACTTGATGCCAAAATGGTTTTATATAGAACCCTAGGGTTCTTGACTCAATTTTAAAGAACACTTGATGCCAAAAAGGTTATATATACAACCCTAGGGTTCTTGACTCAATTTTAAAGAACACTTGATGCCAAAAAGGTTATATATAGAACCATAGGGTTCTTGACTCAATTTATAAAGAACACTTGATGCCAAAAAGGTTATATATAGAACCCTAGGGTTCTTGACTCAATTTTAAAGAACACTTGATGCCAAAAAGGTTATATATAGAACCATAGGGTTCTTGACTCAATTTATAAAGAACACTTGATGCCAAAAAGGTTTTATATAGAACCATAGGGCTCTTGACTCAATTTTAAAGAACACTTGATGCCAAAAAGGTTATATATAGAACCATAGGGCTCTTGACTCAATTTATAAAGAACACTTGATGCCAAAAAGGTTTTATATAGAACCATAGGGTTCTTGACTCAATTTATAAAGAACACTTGATGCCAAAAGGTTTTATATAGAACCCTAGGGTTCTTGACTCAATTTTAAAGAATACTTTGTGCCAAAAAAGATTCTATATGGAACGCTAGAGTTCTTGATACAGTTTTTAAAGGCCACTTGATGCCAAAAAGGTTATATATAGAACCATAGGGTTCTTGACTCAGTTTATAAAGAACACTTGATGCCAAAAAGGTTATTATAGAACCATAGGGTTCTTGATACAGTTTTTAAAGGACACTTGATGCCAAATAGGTTATATATAGAACCATAGGGTTCTTGATACAGTTTTTAAAGAACACTTGATGCCAAATAGGTTATATATAGAACCATAGGGCTCTTGACTCAATTTTAAAGAACACTTGATGCCAAAAAGGTTTTATATAGAACCATAGGGTTCTTGACTCAGTTTATAAAGAACACTTGATGCCAAAAAGGTTATATATAGAACCCTAGGGTTCTTGACTCAATTTTAAAGAACACTTGATGCCAAAAAGGTTATATATAGAACCATAGGGTTCTTGACTCAATTTATAAAGAACACTTGATGCCAAAAAGGTTATATATAGAACCCTAGGGTTCTTGACTCAATTTTAAAGAACACTTGATGCCAAAAAGGTTATATATAGAACCATAGGGTTCTTGACTCAATTTATAAAGAACACTTGATGCCAAAAAGGTTTTATATAGAACCATAGGGCTCTTGACTCAATTTTAAAGAACACTTGATGCCAAAAAGGTTATATATAGAACCATAGGGCTCTTGACTCAATTTATAAAGAACACTTGATGCCAAAAAGGTTTTATATAGAACCATAGGGTTCTTGACTCAATTTATAAAGAACACTTGATGCCAAAAGGTTTTATATAGAACCCTAGGGTTCTTGACTCAATTTTAAAGAATACTTTGTGCCAAAAAGATTCTATATGGAACGCTAGAGTTCTTGATACAGTTTTTAAAGGACACTTGATGCCAAAAAGGTTATATATAGAACCATAGGGTTCTTGACTCAGTTTATAAAGAACACTTGATGCCAAAAAGGTTATTATAGAACCATAGGGTTCTTGATACAGTTTTTAAAGAACACTTGATGCCAAATAGGTTATATATAGAACCATAGGGTTCTTGATACAGTTTTTAAAGAACACTTGATGCCAAAAATGTTCTATATAAGGAGAAATGTCTTAAATGATTACATAATACTTTGTATAACCACTAAAAGGTTCTATGAGGCGTATGACATAACCCTTATATAACTTATATTACTTTTTCTTCATAGAGTGAAAATTGTTTCAAAGTAAATCCTACACCACATATTTTTCAATATATAGATTGTTTGTGTACAGCTGGGTTTACTTTGCACTTTTACTGCATAATTATTTAATTGCATTGTGATTTAAAGACAAATGTGAAATGTAATATCTTATATTTAATTTGGCTTGAAAAAAAAAATTGTTGGTATTTATATTTTCTGTTTTCATTTTAATTTCAGTTAATGTTTTAGTAATTTTGCTGTCATTTTTATTAATTTTTGTTTTAAAATGTCTGTATAGATTTTATCATTTTTTACATTTTATATTTAGTTTTAGTTATTATCAAGTTAAACTAAATTAAAATAAGAAATGTTGCCTTGGCAAGAAACCTAAGGTTTAAAAAAAAACTTATTTTTCTTATTTTTTTCAATCACAATTCAATTCAGTGAACTATCCAGCTAAATATTTAAAACAGCTAAATTGATCTTAGACAATAGAGAGATAGTGAGTCGAATAAAAACACAATCAGATCAGGATTAATGCAAGAACTTTGTGATGTTTCAACCAAATTACATTATGACTAACAAAAACACTAAATATTTGATTCTGTATTTTCACATAGCTTCATGTTTTTTATCACTCTCACATATGAATAATGCAATGATAGCCACATAAACATAAATACAGTTACTGTAGTATAAATGCTGCAGCTTGATACATTTCACCCCAGCCATGCGTGCTTTAACAGTGAATTCTGTTCATTATGCAGCTGTCAATCAATAGTTCCAGCAAAGCCTCATGGGAAGGTGTTTTCTACACCCATGAGAAACATGGGCTCAATCATCTGGATAATGTCTCTAATGCAATTTCACTTTCTCAAGGGTTCACTGGCCGCCAATAGAGTCCATGTCCATGACTTGTTGCACGTCTTTTCTTCACTATTGTGCCGTATATCCGAGTGAAACGGTTTGTGGAATAAGAACTCTTCCTTTTTATTATACAAATGTGTCATTAAATGTCTACAAATTTAAAAAATTGATCCGAGATCAGGTAAAAATCTCGTTCTTGAGTTCACAGAGATCATCGCCCCCTAGTGGAGAAACACTGACATTAGTCGAGTCAAGTCACGTTCATTTATACAGCTCTTTAACAATATAGATGTTTCATCGCAGCTTTACAGTGATAATAGGAGATTACAGTAGCAGAGATTGTTTAGGCTTTATAGCAGATCTAGAATAAAGTTACTGTCCAGATAAAGTTAGTTTTTGATTGATTCACTTCCGTTGCAAAGATCATTAGTTATAAACTAAATAAATTACAAAATTCAGTTATGAAGTAACAAAGCCTCGTTTACTGAAGTCACGTGACTTTAGACTTCCTTTGAACACAGATCACTGCTTTACTGTAAACACACATCACTACTTCATGAACTGGATCATTTAGTGTCATTATTGTTTTCATATTCACGTCCACGGTCCCCATTGGTGTGTCCTTCCCTCCGCTACATCAACATGATGTATTTATTTATGTATTCATAAGGGTAAAGCAGAGGAACAAGGCCACAGTGATCACATGGGGAAGGTTTTAATCGAGGCGCTGTGAGCATCCGACTGAATGATGCTCGTCGACGCGTGTGTGTTTATCTGAGACACAGCTGCCGGAGTGTGTGTCCCAGAACCGGGACATCCGTACGGAGAAAGATGATCATATTCCCCATAATGATGGAAGCTCATTTCCACTGCACAAGAAAAAAAAAAAAATCATGCTTTGGTAAATCTTAATTATGATTAAAAGGAAAAAATATGAGATAAAATTGTGACAAAAATTGTGATTTTAATGTCATAATTTGTCATAATAAAGTCAAAATGATGACGACATAAGCCATAATTAAGTCAACATTACAAGATACTAAGGCAGAATTGACATAAGTCACAATTATGAGACATAAATTCAAAATTATGACATACTAAGCCATTATTATGACATAAAAAGGCAAAATTATGAGATAAAGTAAAAAAAATTACATACTAAGCCATAATTATGATAAACCGGGCCATTCCGTATGGATAAAGAAGAGGACAATACAACGATAATATTTCCCCATAATGATGGGCAGCAGATAATTATGATATAAGTCAAAAGTATGAGATAAAAAGTCAAAATGATGACATAAAAAGTCAAAATTAGGACATCAAATGCAAAATTATGAGACAAAAGGCAAAACATTTATATACTAAGCCATAATTATGATATAAGTAAAAACTGTGAGACAAAAAGTACAAAAAATTACATAATAAACCATATGATATATGTCAAAAATTATGAGATAAAAAAGTTACAAAAAACAACAACAACAACAAAAAACATACTAAGCCATAATTATGATGTAAGTCAAAATGATTTTTCTAAGGCACGTTCTGGCTTAATCTAAGCCCTGTCTTTAAAAACCAAAACTATGAATCATAATTATGGCATATAATTCATAATTATGAGATTAAAAAGACTGTGGCATAATTATATTATTATATCAATAATATTATCTGTGCATTTCCTGCTTCTGTTGTTTATGTAGAGCACATTTCTACTTCCTCTTTTGCAAACTGCATTTCTTCTTTCCTTCTTTTTATAATAGCTTTTGTTAACGATAATATGAGTTCATCGCTTTGCAAATGAGTATCCCTACACGCATAATCATAGCATGGAAATGAAGGGTCACCGTGACATAAACGCACACGATGATATGCTAATTGCTCATCAGCCCCAAAAGTGCAGTGTGGGAAGTCTTTGTAATATATTAATGTGATCCATCTAATTTATGCACAGCGCATTAATCTTTATTCCATTCCTGAAGCTGTTTGGCATCACCATTAGCCAGCAGGTAATAGCATAACGGACGTGTCACGCTAGGAAAATACAATATGCTAATCAGTTTGATTTGCCATTTTTATCACGTTTAATAACCTCCAGTGTTTGGGTCTTCAGGATGATTTGTGTGTTGTGGATGAAACTCAAACGGTCCATGAAAAGCCCGTGAAATGCAACAATGTGGATGTATTTGTGTTGAATTGTATTTGCCTTGCTGTGATGAACTAGGGAAGAAAAAAATCATCTAAATTATGACAAACTAAAATGAAATTATGACAAAATGTTGAAATTATGGCTAAAAAGGTCAATTATGACAGTCAAAATTAATCGTAATTATCACATAGAAAGTCAATTTTGACTCTCAATTTCAAATTTTCAGGGTCAGAATTTTACATTTATTTCATAATTTAATGACATGTCATAATTATAGCATGTGGAAATGATGACATAATTAGGATTTTATGTCATCATTTAAACTTTTTGTCAAGTTTGACTCAATTTTGATTTATTTACCTCATAATTATGACTAAGTATTAATTATTAATAATAATAATTATGACTTAGTTGAAATTATGACATAAAAATAAATCAAAATTGAGAGTCAAAATTATGAAAAAAAAGTCATAATTATGACAAAAAGCACAAATTGACAAATTGAAATTGTGACAAAGTTGAGATTATGACAAACTAAGTAATAATTATGAAATAAAAAGACAAAATTATGACAAAGGTTTGAAAATTATGAAAAAGAGTTGAATTTAGAACGTACTGAGTCATAATTATGAGATTAAAAAATGAAAATTGAGATAATATTCAAAATTATTCAATCGAAATAATGACATAAAAGTCATAATTATAATATAAAAAGTCAAAATTATGACAAAAAGCTGCAATTATGACAAAAATCATATAGCATGTGGAAATTATCACATAAGTAGGATTTTTATTTCATAGTTTTAACTTTTTGTCATAATTATTAGATAAATAAATCAAAATTGAGAGACAAAATTTGTTTGACTTAAAATAAAGTTTAAATTATGACAAAAAGGTAATACTTATAACATTAAAGTCTAAATTAACAAAGTTAATTTCTTTTTTAAAGCATTAGAAACACAGATGAAGATCAAAGAAAACAACAGCTTGACTTCCTGAAGTCGTGAAATGAACATCTTGAAGCTCTGGTGTGTTTCAGCTTTATGAATTACGCCACAGAAACACAAATCTGCACCTTTAATTGCCTTCATTGTGGATCAGAGAAGCAGCGACACACTTTATAACGTATCCAGAGCTCTAAATCCTGCAGGTTTATTAATCTCTGTATGCTAATCAGTTCAGATGATGAAAGAGCAAGGTCAGACATTCACAAGCTACAACTGCTTTTGAGTTACAATATCGCTCTGCACCGCAGGACATGAACTTTAACTTGAAACCTTGACATTTTATGACTTTGAGCAAAAACTCCTCCAAATGTCTACATGGTATCAAGCTGCCGTTGAGAAAAGCAACACATCCAGGGGTCAGACTGACATTGGACTTCAATAACAGTAGAACTTAAAGGAGCTGTATGTAAGAAATGTATTTCAATTAATCATAAAATGGCCCTGATATGTCACTAGACATTAAGAAATCATGTTCATTTCAAATACTTATATCACTGACAACAGTAGTCCGGCCAGGATATTGTCATTTAAAAAGTGAAGTTGCAGCCCTCAACTGATGTTGATGTTGTCATGTTGTGTTTTGGCCTGAAGCTCCACCCTCCACCTATCTACCAATCACGAAGTCAGTAGTGTTTCGGCATCAGGGTTGCCAGCTCTGCTCTAGTTACCACAGCTGCAGCTACAAACGTTCCTGCTGGATCCTGCAGCCTATCTGGCAACCTGGAGTCAGGGGGGAGGGGGAGGGGATACACCGCTCTACAGTCATTTGAAAGTGAGTACCAGTTTTGGCCACAATCTTACATACGGCTCCTTTAAGTTTGATTTTGCATTAAAACACATTTTCAGGACCATCTCAGAATCTTAGTGCTTCAAAAAGACTTGCAAAATGTATTTTCATTGCCACATTCAAAACAATAACAGTAAAAACACTGGGTTAAAAGTAACCCAATTTGGTCTGTTTTGAACCCACAGGCTGGGTAATTACGGGACAGAACACATGTTGGGTTCATTTTACCAAGCAAATTGGGTTGTTTATTTAACCCAGCATACTGGGATGATTCTTTTTTATTATAGCACTAGCTTTTCTTCTTTTCTTTTCTTTTTTTTTTTTTTTTTTTTTTTTTTTTGCTTCATACATGAATTCATGTTTAAGGATTAACTTAAATCCTCTAAACGCTTTTAAAATACTCCACACAAGTTGATAATTACTTTATTTTCGATCATATTTTACAGTATAGCATATTTCATAAAGTTTTGAATACATGTTGCATACATTTAAGCTCATTTAACAAATATTAGAAGTAAAAATTAAACATTTAAAAGTAATTAAAGTGTAATGGACCAGTCTCTGCTGTGCGGAGGGGAACTTCAGACTGAAATATTCTGTGACTCCATAACCTTTCCATAAACAATCAGTGGACAGTTCTGAGAACATATTTTAACATCCCAAATATTTATATTCTGTATCTTTTTTTTATAAATTCATAAAATTGTATGCAAGGCATCAGACGTTTCCATCACGCAAAAAAACTTGTCTACGTGACTCAAATCGCGCCCCTGTATGTTGCTTTGCATAAGATTAAACGATATACAGAACAATAATGAATTTATAGATGAAATCAAATGTACAAAACCTGTATTTTACCGAAGACATGCACCAATTTGACTTGCACTGCTCTCTCCTGAAGAGGTCACAAAAAGCCCACAATAAATAACCCAAATCCATGGGTTTTTAAGTTTGGGTAACACAACAGCTACCCAAACACTGGGTTGTTACGCCTGACCCAGGATCTGCACTGTAAAAAATGTCTAACCTCTCCAAGTCAAAATTTTCTAGTGACTGGTCACATCTAAATTTTTTAATTGGCCCAAGTGCAATTCTTATTGCAATAGTCTGTTAACATTGGCTCAATGAGAAATAAAACGTCAGACTAATTGAAAAATGTAGATGTGACCAGTCACTAGAAAATTTTGACTTGGGGATGTAATTTATTTTTTACAGTGTGGGTAACACAAAAACTACCCAAACACTGGGTTGTTACGTCTGACCCAAGATCTGGGTAACACAACAACTACCCAAACACTGGGTTGTTACGTCTGATCCAGGATCTGGGTTACAACACAAAAACTACCCAAACACTGGGTTGTTACGTCTGACCCAGGATCTGGGTAACACAAAAACTACCCAAACACTGGGTTGTTACGTCTGACCCAAGATCTGGGTAACACAACAACTACCCAAACACTGGGTTGTTACGTCTGACCCAGGATCTGGGTAACACAAAAACTACCCAAACACTGGGTTGTTACGTCTGACCCAGGATCTGGGTAACACAAAAACTACCCAAACACTGGGTTGTTACGTCTGACCCAGGATCTGGGTAACACAACAACTACCCAAACACTGGGTTGTTACGTCTGATCCAGGATCTGGGTTACAACACAAAAACTACCCAAACACTGGGTTGTTACGTCTGATCCAGGATCTGGGTTACAACACAAAAACTACCCAAACACTGAGTTGTCACGTCTGACCCAGGATCTGAGTAACACAAAAACTACCCAAACACTGGGTTGTTACGTCTGATCCAGGATCTGGGTAACACAATAACTACCCAAACACTGGGTTGTTACGTCTGATCCAGGATCTGGGTTACAACACAAAAATTACCCAAACACTGGGTTGTTACGTCTGACCCAGGATCTGAGTAACACAAAAACTACCCAAACACTGGGTTGTTACGTCTGATCCAGGATCTGGGTTACAACACAAAAACTACCCAAACACTGGGTTGTTACGTCTGATCCAGGATCTGGGTTACAACACAAAAACTACCCAAACACTGGGTTGTTACGTCTGACCCAGGATCTGGGTAACACAACAACTACCCAAACACTGGGTTGTTACGTCTGATCCAGGATCTGGGTTACAACACAAAAACTACCCAAACACTGGGTTGTTACGTCTGATCCAGGATCTGGGTTACAACACAAAAACTACCCAAACACTGGGTTGTTATGTCTGACCCAGGATCTGGGTAACACAAAAACTACCCAAACACTGGGTTGTTACGTCTGACCCAGGATCTGGGTAACACAAAAACTACCCAAACACTGGGTTGTTACGTCTGATCCAGGATCTGGGTTACAACACAAAAACTACCCAAACACTGGGTTGTTACGTCTGATCCAGGATCTGGGTTACAACACAAAAACTACCCAAACACTGGGTTGTTACGTCTGACCCAGGATCTGAGTAACACAAAAACTACCCAAACACTGGGTTGTTACGTCTGATCCAGGATCTGGGTAACACAAAAACTACCCAAACACTGGAAAAAATAACCGAAAGAATTGACCCAAAAACTCAAACCAGGATTTGGGTAGAAAAAAATAGCCCAAGATTTTTTAGTGTGTAATAATAAAAATAATCTACAGTATGATACATAGGCTACTTAATTTACTTGTTTACATAATTGCCCCGCTGATTCTAACCATCTAAAACAACAAGTCTTGACAGGCAGAATATTCTGCTTCAAAGCCGCCATCACTGTAATCCAAAACATTTGAAGTCCAAATAAAGTCAGTGTGACTAATAATTTCCAGCACTTTCCTCATAAAAACACATGACAACTCGCCTCTGAAGTGTGAAGCTCACACTCAAACTCTAATCGCGTCGAGCTTTCGGAAGCTCGTGAATAAACATGAGCTGCATGCGTTTAATTACTGCCCCAATTTGAGCCTTTCGTCAGTCTGAGGTAAAGAGGGGATTATGATATTACACCTGTGAGATGATGACATGTATCTGAAGCTGAAGCAACACGAGTCCGGCTGCTGAAACCGAGCGGTTCCGTCGGTTCTGATGGCTCTTAACTCCTCGTCCAGATGTTCGGGCTCTTATCAGGGTCTGCAGAGGCTCAAACGGCTTCAGTCGAGCACAACCCGGATCAACCTCTGATGCTCGACTGTGGAAACTGATGCTTGACATTTCTCTCTAGATTTATACTCTTTCTGCATCTCACCATGTCTTTAGAGAAAACTGATTTCATGTTTTTTTTTTTTTTATGATAGGAGGTGTCCTTAAATCATCTAAGAGGCCATTTGATGCCCTTGATGTTGTGTCTGGGCTCTACTAGAACAGAAAATATAAAATATAAAAATTAAAACTAATTTAAAATATGGATAAAACAAATATAATTGTCAGGGTGTGTGCAGGCAGAAGAAGACGAGGAAGGCAGAAGGCTCCAATACAAAGTGTTTACTTACAAATATTACTCAAGCGATACAAAATGGCAGGATACACACACAGGTTGAGACATTACATAGACAAGAATGGACCCAGACTGACTGAACAGAGGGAACTAAATACAGACACTGATGAACATAAACCAGGGGACACAGATGAAGGTGATTGACAAGACACAGGTGATGATGATGAACTAATGATGGTAGATATGGCAACGGATAAGTGGCGGGAAAACAAAAGACATGTGACTAATAAGACTAAACAGGAACACAACGGTTACAATAATAGCATCTCCAAGATACTCAAATAAAACTTTTTTTTTTGCCAAAGAATAAAAAGATATACATATATGTAAATGTAAAAAAAACACATTCCATTGTATCATTTGTCAAACATTATGGGAACGTTACTTTTGAATGTTCTCTGAACGTTCTGAAACAAGAAGCAACATTTTAAAAACTTTAGCTGAACTTACAACAACAAAAATTCATAAACATTCCATAACGGTGTATAAATAATATATTTGAGCTAATGTTTTGAGAACATTATTAAAGACCAGATAACTTTAAACGAACATTCTATTTTCCATCCATCCAAATAACTTTGAACAAATGTTTTATTAATGTTAATGTAAGAATGTTTGTTCATATCGTTGTTCATATCATATCAGAACGTTGTGTTCGCTGGGAAAGACCAGCATTAATATCCTGCTCAGCATCTTCTGTTCTCCAGAAGACAGTAACTGGTGTTGGTTTGTGAATACACACGTGTTCTGACAGTGATGTTGTCATATGAAGCCGAGTGTGTTTTCTGTGTGACTCGAGACAGGTTCGTTTCACACTGACGTTTACAAGCTCTCTTAATGAGACGCGAGTGTGTTGTGTGTCCTGACAGGTTAGCTCTGATGTCTCTGTTAATGTGACGCAGGTACAAGGAAAGAGAATTACAGACAATTAAATGTGAAATGTCACTGACAGGCCTTTATCGTGTCACACGCGTGAATCAGACACGGTATAATAAGCAATACATAAAATCGCTGCAGAATTACAGAGCTTTGTTTGAGACTTCATGTTTGTCTTCACGTCTACTAGACGGCACATATTAAGTGATCAGAACTACATTCTTCCAGTAACGTTAATAATACGTTCATTCAAAGATGGATGGATGATTGGATGAATAATAGAACTGTGTGTGTGTGTGTGTGTGTGTGTGTGTGTGTGTGTGTGTGTGTGTGTGTGTGTGTGTGTGTGTGTGTGTGTGTGTGTGTGTACAACTATCTTTGTGAGGACCAGTTTGAGTGTTAGACCACTGGAGTGAGGACAGAGAGAGTAAAGTGAGGACATGTTGGCCGGTCCTCAGTTTCTGAGAGCCTTTAAAGGCCTGTTTGAGGGTCAACACTGGGTTTTAGGGATAAGGTTATAATGAGGTCAAGGGTCGGTTTAGGGTCAGGGGTCGGTTTAGGCACTTAGTTGTGATGGGTAAGGTTAGGGTAAGCGGATAGAGATTGCATTGTGTCAATGAATGTCCTAATAAAGAGAGATGTACAAGAATGTGTGTGTGTGTGTGTGTGTGTGTGTGTGTGTGTGTGTGTGTGTGTGTGTGTGTGTGTGTGTGTGTGTGTGTGTGTGTGTGTGTGTGTGTGTGTGTAAGAGAGAGTAATCACTATTTCTCTTTAGAATAAGAGCAGGAGAATGAACTGAAGTAAATAGAGTCAATCTTGATTTCATGCGACACGAATAATGGCTTCAGTCGATACCAACTTCAATACAACAGCAAAAGCTTGACTTTCAAGCTCTTATGAATGAAGAAAACATTGTTTCTCAGGCAATTATTCCAGACAAGTGCAAGAAACCACTTACAAACATTGAAACAAAGAGCGTTTGAGGTCGAACAGCAACAAGTATTTACATTCAGAATCTGAATAAAACACTAAAGCAATCAAACACAACACAAGAAGATTTAATGACTGCCACTCGATTATGAGATATTACTCGTTCACACTGATTTGCTGCTGTTGGAGTTTGACTGCGAAGCTGTAATTAAATCAGCCGTAGAGTCTCTAACTTCAGGCCAAACTTTGTGTTCATGTTCGATTGTAGAATTTCACATTCAGACAAAACCAGTCAACAACCGTCTCTTTTTATTTATCAAAATTAAATGTTGTTTATTATTAATGATATATCAGACAGCATCAGCTCACCATCACCAGGATCCAGATGATCGTTAATAAATGTGTACTTCATTAGTTCAGGGCTGTTAATTAAATATGAGAGAATACTGAATTGGAATATGCAACAGCGTGTCATAAATCACAAAGCAATAAACTTAGACGTCTTTACTGTCACTGTCACACAGTCACAACCAAAGTCTCTGTGACACAATCCACATCAAAACAACAAATCAGACAAACATTACAATGACAAACAACACATTTCAATGAATTAATCCAATGATATATAAAAAGAATAAATAGAAATATAGACACGTCAAATCGAGACAAGCTATTTCAATTCTTAAGGTGCTAAACTAATAAAGAATAGTTAAAAGAATGATGATAGCAGCATAAAAATATATTGTGATATTCGAAATACTCAAACAGTCTAAACACAATTATTCTATATAGGAGAGTTAGAGGAAATAAAATTATAGAGTTATAGTTAAAAATAATAAATAAACACTGTGCATGATTCAATCTAATTAAAGAACAATGAGGCTTTCATTAGTTCATTTCAAAGTGCCTTCTATTGCATCACGACTATATTGTTTCAGGCATCCTGAGAGATCGTACAGGTGTGTGTGTGTGTGTGTGTGTGTGTGTGTGTGTTTGTGTGTGTGTGTGTGTGTGTGTGTGTGTGTGTGTGTGTGTGTGTGTGTGTGTGTGTGTGTGTGTGTGTGTGTGTTTGTCAGCTGACCGTCTCATATGATCAGAGAGAAACTCCATCTGTTCTTCACAGATTCTGCTGTATGATATAAACACAATCTGCCGAGTGTTAAACACGGACTGAGACAGCATCAGGGCTGCATATGTGCGGGAGAAGCAGACAGGATCCAGGAATCCAGGAATGAAAACAGAGTATGGAACTTAACGGAACTTGGATGAATAAATCAAGTCAAGTCATCTTTATTTATAAAGCACTGTTTACAGCACAGAGTGTTTCACAGCAGCTTTACTGAGATAACAGGAAAATAATGCAACAAAGTTTGTTTCCAGAAGAAAATAGCGTCACAGTCCAGCTTAAGTAAGTTCAGTGATGCTTCATTTTTGTTGTAAAGAAGTTATTAATTTAGTTCCTTTATATATATATATATAGCGGCTCTGGAGAAAAGCGTGATGTCATCGTCCAGCTCAGTTCAGTTCTCATAATAATGGTGTCAATGCAGGAGATCAATAATATTGTTGAATATTAAATTAAATGTCCCCGACTGAGCAAGACAAAAGCCAAAGGCGACAGTGGCAAGAAAATCAAAAGTAGGCTTTTACACTTAAAACTCAGCCAACATATCGGTATCGGCCTATATATGTCCATTTTTAATGTTATCGGCCTGATAAGAAAATTTGGCTGATATATTAACCCCCTGAGGTCTACGGTATCGCCGGCGATACCAGCTCGCTTTTTTTTTATCAATGTAAAAGAAACTCATAAATACTCTGTTGACTTTGATTTTCCATAGGAGTTTCATACATCAATCGATTCTGTTAAATGTGTATTATTTTTGTGTATACTCACAATAAAAACAAAGTGTTGTGCTTTTTGCCAAATAAAGAAAAATAAACACGAAGCGAGTTCTGCCTTCTCTCTGCCAGTGAAGTCCATTCTGAAACGCGTCCGAAAATGAACAATAACTGAGCGAATACTCAGTCAAACAGGCATACAGACACACAGGCATGAAGCTTGAATTCTCTTCTTTTAAATGAAGTAATTTATATAAAAAACAAATATTCTCATCTTGTGAAATCTGTATTAAAAGAGAGCGACTCCAGTCGACCTCATCTCAGCTCATTACGTTATAATCGGCCCCGCCCACGGAGAGCGCGCGCTATTCAAACGCAAATGACTGAGACGATCCCATACAAACTGTGAACGCCCACATATCAGCTCGAGAAAACACATCAAGTTTATTCAGATAAGTGTACTTGTCTACACTGTCTCGCAGCGCTGTGAGGAATAATAATAATGGAAAACTTACCTCAGAAGTGCTGGTATTTCGAGGAGCAACGGATGGAATACTGTAGTAAGGTTTTTTTTTTCATTCTCAAGTAAATCGCGTTTCTGTGTGAATGAATGAACGGCAGAGATGCGCTGTTTACCACAACTCGCAAAAAGACGGTTTAAATTTGAATTGCGTTTCTGTGTGTGAATAAATGATCTGCTTTTAGCAAACTATTTTGCTATACTGAGTAAATATCGATTGAAATATGTTGAAATAAAATGTATTTGTATAAGCAACGTATTAAACTGCAAATTAACATTTATATTCCTTATAATAAAAACGAAAGACCTATGTTACAGACATATGAAAGACAACATTTCGTTGATTAGTTTTGGATAGATTACACATTTTTACTGTAAAATATCTGCCACCTCAAATAAGCTTTTGTTTGCCAATTTTTGCTAATATGTTAAATATAGTATGTTTTGTCAATGTAGGCTATATTCGAAGTTTGAAATATGTATGATAAAATGTATACTTTAGTTTTTACAAAGAAAGATTACACTTCAATTGTTGTTGTAATTGTAACCTTTTTAATAAAAAAATATATATTTACAAGGTAGATGTAAACAAATTTTAAAAGGTAAATATAAGCATTTTCTTTAAATAATTTTTATTGTGTTTTATTATTGACAAATTTGGGGAGAGGATACATATTCCAAAACTGAAAATACAGTATGAGAATTAACTGCACAATTAATAGACATGTTTTCCTTGGATATTATACAATTTGCAAGCAAAATTTAAAAAAAAAAAAAAAAAAAATGGACATGCTTCCAACTGTGAACCAATTTGGTAGAATATATATATATATATATATATATATATATATATATATATATATATATATATATATATATATATACTGTATATATATTGCTCTTGCATTCTTTCTTGTGGCTATAGGTGACACACCTGAATGAATGGCTCATTAAGTATGCGGGCCCCATTGTCTCCTAAGGTGTGAACCACTACATATGCATGATGCTGTTGAATTGTTGACGCCCCTTGCGCATATTGCCTTTACAAACAAAAAGTGTTTTACAAGATTTAAATCAATGTATTGTGTTATGTGAATGATAAGGGCAGGATGATTTTCACATCATTTTGAAGAAAAGACTCTAGGCAAAGACATCAATTAGTCAAAAGTCTTATTGACACGTATTGAGTATGTGTTTTGTGGCCTTATTTCAGAAACTTTAGTTGTTAGTTTTTTCAATAACCATGCATAAATATTATTCTCTCAAAAATACAAACATGTACATGCATGTTGCTCACATATTATGGTAGCCCTGTTTGTGCTAAATAGAGTGTAATTATACCTTTGTCATTAATATGTTTATAAGCAACTGAAAAAAGCACAAATGTCAGGGCATGTCAGAACATCTCAAGGACCCCAAAAACCCCTCAGACCTCAGAGGGTTAAAGCCGATAAATAGATGTATTATTTCCTTCAGCTGAGACTCTTCAGATGCGACTGTTCAACATGATGGGTTTGAATCCCCCCGTGAATGCTTACATTAAAACATGACCAAGATGAGCATTTTAAACTGAATTTAGGCACTGGACAACAGTGAGATCAATGAAACCATCAGAAGATATTTGACGTTAATGTCTAGCTGTGACAGTGTTTTCCCGTGTTTTTTGTTTGCTGTGTTTTCAGCGTGTGTTGACGTTTGTTCCAGGATCATTGAATCATTGAAGCTGATGATTTGCGTGCTGATAAATCACAGCCTCAGGAATCACATGTCATCTCCATGAAATAACCCTGTCCACTGTGTCCTTCTACAGAAACGGTTCCCTGGTGCCGTTTGATGGACGATCTGGTAAAGTGTGTGTGAGGCCTGAGCTTTGAAACGACTTCCCGTCGCTCGCAGCGAAGAACACGCCATATCAAGCCTTTGATCACGCCTTCGAGTCTGCGGATTCATCTGTTAATATTCCCTGTTTCCATTCAGCAGGTATTTAAGGAAACAGGTCTTTGTGGGGTTTGAAGTTAAACAGTTTGATGTTCACTTATTAACATATGACCAGCGCATTTAATTATCAACACCTGTTCAGTATTCAGCATCGTGACCCACCCTGATAAGAGGTTAGCCAATCATAACACACGTCATTTACATATATTCAATAACAGCCTGTTTGCTTGAAAAGGTCAGAGAAAACGCTAGAAAAACATGTAAAGTGGCAAAGCTAAAGAATCTCAGGTAATAAGCGTCGCAGTTTAGAGTATTTTTATAACATCTTTAACTCGTGTTCAGTCATATTTAGTCCATCTTTAATGGCTTTTAAACAGGGAAATGTTGTGAACTGCAAAATATTGTCTTTTAAAATGAGGTAAATGATTGCACTACAAGTAAAAGCAGCGAGTGAAATGATCTGGTTCTGCTCTGCCACTGTTTCATAAGTGCATAATGAATGCCTGGATATATAATGCGATAGGATTCGATGTTTTTAAATGAAAATGAAAGAATGCGTTAAATAAAAACTTGTCCAGATCACATTTCACCCCTAAAATCAAAAGAAAATAGTTTTTTTTTTAAATAAACTGAAGCCTATTTCAGGACTATTTTTTAGATTTTTTTTTGTTGTTGCATTTTCATTATCTTTAAGTTAATTTAGGTGGATGCTTTAGTTCTCAGTGCTGATTCTCATTACTGTATTTCTGCACCGCTGAGCTGAACATATAGATCAGAAAAGCTGGTCCAATCAACACCAAGATGAAGGTTCATCAAGCCTGCGTACTGAACACACTGCTCTACAGCTCTACCAAGAACGCAGACTCAATGTCTTCCATATACATAATTTAAGAAGGATTTTGGGCATCTCCTGGCAGGAACACATTCCAAAAAAAAAAAGTAAAAATAAAAGTTTTTAGCAAAAATAGCCATTTTCTAGATTCCTGTAGGTGGCGCTGTTCCCAAAATTGGCAGGGACCCTCAGATCATGGTTCCGATAAAGCGCACCAATTTTAGTTTCGATTGATCAAAGTTTGGCCGAGATACAGCCTCTGAACCAGAGAGTACAGACGACAGAGAACAGACCCAACGTCCACAGAGACAAACATGATCTTCACTCAAACATGATCTTCACACGCTGTAATTGCAGCAGAACATGTCTTTCAAGAATCGGTCTCTACAGTCAGAGCAGCAGTAATGATGTAACTCAAACGTCTAGAGACACAGACACCATTGACTTTTGAGACATAAGGATGCCATATCATTTCTGTATTTAAAGTACTGTGATAAAATACTTAAAATTTTACTCAACAGAGCACAAAATACAGTTTCATCGAATCTAATTATTTTTCATTAATACACTTTAAGAAAAAAAAGTTCCAAACTGGTTCTATATAGAACCCTAGGGTTCTTGACTCAATTTAATACTTTATCCCAAATAGGTTCTAAAACCCTAGGTTTCTTGACTAATCTTTAAAGAACCCTTTATGGCAAAAATGTTCTATATAGTAGTTTAGGGTTCTTGACAAAATTTTAAAGAACACTTTTGCCAAAAAGGTTCTGTATAAAAACGTAGGGTTCTTGACTCAATTCCAAAAAGGTTCTATATGTATAAGTTTTAAAAAACACTTTATGCCAAAAAGGTTCTATAAAAAAAACGTAGAGTTCTTGCCTCAATTTCATACTTTATGCCAAAAAGGTTCTATATGTATAAGTTTTAAAAAACACTTTATGCCAAAAAGGTTCTATATAAAAACGTAGGGTTCTTGACTCAATGCCAAAAAGGTTCTATATAAAAACATAGGGTTCTTGACTCAATGCCAAAAAGGTTCTATATAAAAACGTAGGGTTCTTGACTCAATGCCAAAAAGGTTCTATATAATAACGTAGGGTTCTTGACTCAATTCCAAAAAGGTTCTATATGTATAAGTTTTAAAAAAACACTTTATGCCAAAAAGGTTCTATAAAAAACCCTAGGGTTCTTGCCTCAAATTTAAAGAACACTTTATACCAAAAAGGTTCTATATAAAGCCCTAGGGTTCTTGAATATATTTTAAAGACCCATTTAGGGCAAAAAGGTTCTATATAGAACCCTACAAAAAAAATGCAAAAAATTACTTTCAAGTTTTCTTAATTTTGCTTTTGGGTTGAAATATGAGGTTTTGGTTTTTTGGGGGTATTTTGGGGGGGGAAAAGTTTTTTTTTTTTTTTTTTTTTGATTCACTGAAACATAATACAACTTGCACCGAGCAATAAATTCACCAACAAAAAAACAAAAACCTCAAAACATGTTGAAAATGTTGCGCTGAAAGAAAGAAGCTGCAAATCCTGTCTAATGATGTCGAGTTAAAAGCAAACTCCTTCAATTATTCAACCCCGTGCGAGGACTCTCGCCAGAGACACTCAAAGCAGCTCGCGCTCATCAAAGCAACATTCAGCACAAACACACACTCGTCTCCGTCCATTACAACAGAACTCGATGATGATGAATGTCAATGACATTAAAATATTTCTGAGGAGCAAAACACAAGGGCTGAGTGAACAGCATGTCAAAGAGATTCATCCCGAGTAAGTGACGTGAATTAGTTTCATAAGACGCTTCTGCTCTCGTTCCATCACTGAGGTTTGATTGTGTGCGTTTGTGTTTGTGTGTGTCTCCAGTCAGCCTCAATCCTGGCGATGCTGGGATTTCACAGAAATCTTTCTGAGACTTGAATATTTCAAAGCCATCAGAGAAAATTGCTGCGAGCAGATAATGGGCTTTCAAATGCCTGCGAGCTGTTTCTCTCCAAACACCATTTGCCATCCGTGAAAGACTTTCAAATGAGTGTTTCTGGCTCTGCTCGGCCCTCTGATGCTCCGTGTTCATGGATTTTTAGTTTGTATCTGATGATTGACGCTGTTTGCCAAGTCAAGCATCACTAGTTAATCTATTCCTGTCGATAGTTACGTTCTACTGCATGTCTTCCTTTACCGTAAAGCTGAAGTATGCACTAAATAAGAACACTAGTATGCAATTCAAACATATTCACAGACAAACTGTAACGATGGGCTGCAATAATCGCACAAAAGAAAACTCTTTATTTACAACATAACTCTGAACACTCATGCAAATTCATGAATAATACTCAAACCCAACATAAACAACACTGAACCATGAACAAAAGGATCTAAGGGTGCATTTACACGACAACAATCTACATAAAATGCGTTTTTGAAAGGTTTCGTGAACAGATGACAACGCTGTCGAAACGATCCCCATTCACACGGATCAGCGAAACCGCTGTATTATGCATGTCAGGCCAGTAGTTGGCGATGTTAGAATTGGCCGTATGTAAATACCAATCTCCGCTGGTGTAGTAAATCTACACTTTGCTGGATAAACTCAGTGTGTTTTGGTTGTGAAGTACTGCCGCATGTATATAGACTGAAAAAATAGCACGCATGCGCATCACCGTTTTCACAAATTCAAGTTTTTGTAGTTTAGACAGCCAATAATGGTATCATGTTCAAAAACTTGTACTTTGAAACTTGTTTTCAAAAGTTTTCATTTTCAGGCCCCAAAAACCCTGTTGCCGTGTAAATGAACGGCCAAAACGCATTTAAAAGTCAAGGGCTTAAATACACACAGAGACTAATCAACATAACATGAAACAGGTGCGCAACTCAAACCAGAAACCATGGCGACTAATAAATAAGGAATGATAACCCAGGAACAGAGAAAACGAAAGCAAAACACAATGAAACTAAACAAAACTAAACATAACCCTGACACTGCAAGAAATATTTTTTTCATTTGTAAATTAAACAAAGACTTTACATAATACTATTTCAGTCTTTCTACTTCAAAAGTTAACTTTTAATTCAAACTGTTACTTGATATTTACACTGGATGGATGGATAGAAAGATAGAAAGATAGATAGATAGATAGATAGATAGATAGATAGATAGATAGATAGATAGATAGATAGATAGATAGATAGATAGATAGATAGATAGATAGATAGATAGATAGATAGATGGTCATGTTCATGTTCCTTACATATCTTTGCACATACTGTATCTATAATATGAATCTACATTATACAGGCAATATAAGGCACAGTATGAATAAACTCTTGTCTGAACATCTAGACATGAAAACTTCACCTTTATTAAGAATCTGCTTATGCTGATTATGACGAGTGACAGGAGGCAACAGCTGCTTTCAATCAAACGCAATTATATTTGCTGTCAATCATGCACAACAATAACAAAAGCAATGCCAACTGTGTGTCATTTGAAGGCACCCAGATCTCCTCATTAACAAGCTGTGGGTCTGATTGTAGATTAACACATTAGCTTTCCATCACTGACATATCAATTATGCAGTCGACGACGGCTTTAGTTGCTGAAGCTTTGCTCGTGTCCTGAGGGGACGGATTATGATGATGGGGGACTATAAAGGTTCTTTGGACAATTTCATGTTTCTTTCTTCTTTTTACCCTCTTTATTGATCAATAACAATTAGCTTCCATGATTCCTCTCTGAGTTTAAACAGGATCTAGTCTGCTTTTCTCCATCTTCATCTTTCTTCAGTGTGTAATGTTGCTGTTTGAGGATGAGAAAGGCAGTTCTTCTCAATATCAGAGTCAGTGTTTCTGAACTCCTGAACGCCTCCACTAGGGATGCTCATTTTGACCGTTGAACCGAAAGTAAAAATTTTGACAGATTAATACTATCAGTTAAATGGTTTAAAAGTTAGCCTAAAAGTTTATTTTTTATTTTTTTTACGTTTGCTGCATGGTTAAAAAAATACTATATAGCCTATATTTGTTAACTCGCGGTGCGCGTCGACACGCGTAACCACACAGACATTCTTCACTGAGCAAGCGAAATGAAGCGAGCGGAAAGTAGTACTGTGTGGGACCATTCGACAGAAAGGGCGACGAAATCACATGCAGAATATGCTCCGGGGTATTAAAGTACAGCAGTGGTACAAGCACAATGCAATATCACTGGCGAAGCAAACATCCACAAGCAAATGAAAGGCGCTTCCCGAAGCTGGCGAGATGTGATCTCTGTATTCCCGGGACATCTGAGCCATCAGAGATGGTGTTTCCAGACTAACCCCACATCATGGAGACATGTTACTTTTTTAAAATAAAACTAGGCAAGGTGTGGATTGAGGTCGGCCTGCTATTTTTAGTTGACGGAAAAACTTTTTTCAAAGCTTCAAACGGATTCAGTGTTTTATTTTTGTCATCTTAATTTGTTAATTATTTAAGTTAAAAAAAAATATTTAGTGTAGGCCTATTTTATGTTTTTTATTTATATTATTTGATTCTGCTTTTCTCTGTTGTCACTGTCAGAAATGCTGGAAAACTTGATGTGAGTCCAGGTTCTGTTTGATCTGTTCTGTGTGCTGCTGTTTGCATGTTAAAATAAACCAGTGAAAAAAATGTTTGGTATTTTTAACGGGTCACAGACACTCGTCAATTTTATTTTTATTTAATAAATAAAATACTCAGATAACGAGCGGCGGCTGTCGGTCAGGAAAATTAACCGAAATGAGCATCCCTAGCCTCCTGGTGGAGTTAGTTAGTAGTGTGTTAAACTGGTGATTATGGGAAGGGGCGGGACATTTCCCAAACACACTCGACCAATCACAACACACTGCTCCAGCCGACCAATCAGAGCACAGTGTGCTTTTCAGAAGGAGGGGCTTCATAGAGACAGGAAGTAAACAGAGCGTTACCAGAGCCCATCTACGGAGAGCCTGGCCACTCCCTACACTGTAAAAAATGCCTAACCTCTCCAAGTCAAAATTTTCTAGTGACTGGTCACATCTAAATTTTTAAATTGGCCCAAGTGCAATTCTTGTTGCAATAGTCTGTTAACATTGGCTCAATGAGAAATAATACGTCAGACTAATTGAAAAATGTAGATGTTATCAGTCACTAGAAATTTTTGACTTGGGGATGTACACTGTATTGACTTACAGTGTATTAAGTCCTATTGTACCGATCCACTAGGGTTCCACTGGGGGGCGATCGCCCATGAGTGCAAAATGAATGGGAGTCTATGGCGCTAGACGGCTAAATTTGTCTCTTTCACCCGATTGCCGTTGAGAAATCTCAGATTTGATTGTAGGTTTTGCAAGTTCAACATGGGTTATAGGTCGAAAGTTGAATGAACGAGTACTTATGTCCTTTCGATTTCTTACAGGTTGAGTTGTTGTTGCCCATAACACGCTAGCATTCTGCTAATGAACGCTGATTGGTCAGTGAAGGACTGATTATGACCAGAGATACCGCTTGATGGCATCGTGGCATCCGAAGCGGGACCAGAAACAAACAAAACAAAAACTCTTCTAGCACGTGTATTTACCTGTGTCAGCCGTGTTGTGTGTTTACCTGTGTCAGCCGTGTTGTGTGTTTACCTGTGTCAGCTGTGTTGTGTGTTTACCTGTGTCAGCTGTGTTGTGTAGTTACCTGTGTCAGCTGTGTTGTGTGTTTACCTGTGTCAGCTGTGTTGTGTAGTTACCTGTGTCAGCTGTGTTGTGTTTACCTGTGTCAGCTGTGTTGTGTAGTTACCTGTGTCAGCTGTGTTGTGTGTTTACCTGTGTCAGCTGTGTTGTGTGTTTACCTGTGTCAGCTGTGTTGTGTGTTTACCTGTGTCAGCTGTGTTGTGTTTACCTGTGTCAGCTGTGTTGTGTGTTTACCTGTGTCAGCTGTGTTGTGTGTTTACCTGTGTCAGCTGTGTTGTGTGTTTACCTGTGTCAGCTGTGTTGTGTGTTTACCTGTGTCAGCTGTGTTGTGTTTACCTGTGTCAGCTGTGTTGTGTAGTTACCTGTGTCAGCTGTGTTGTGTTTACCTGTGTCTGCTGTGTTGTGTGTTTACCTGTGTCAGCTGTGTTGTGTGTTTACCTGTGTCAGCTGTGTTGTGTGTTTACCTGTGTCAGCTGTGTTGTGTGTTTACCTGTGTCAGCTGTGTTGTGTGTTTACCTGTGTCAGCTGTGTTGTGTGTTTCCCTGTGTCAGCTGTGTTGTGTTTCCCTGTGTCAGCTGTGTTGTGTAGTTACCTGTGTCAGCTGTGTTGTGTAGTTACCTGTGTCAGCTGTGTTGTGTTTCCCTGTGTCAGCTGTGTTGTGTAGTTACCTGTGTCAGCTGTGTTGTGTAGTTACCTGTGTCAGCTGTGTTGTGTGTTTACCTGTGTCAGCTGTGTTCTGTGTTTACCTGTGTCAGCTGTGTTGTGTGTTTGCCTGTGTCAGCTGTGTTGTGTGTTTCCCTGTGTCAGCTGTGTTGTGTGTTTCCCTGTGTCAGCTGTGTTGTGTGTTTCCCTGTGTCAGCTGTGTTGTGTGTTTACCTGTGTCAGCTGTGTTGTGTGTTTACCTGTGTCAGCTGTGTTGTGTGTTTACCTGTGTCAGCTGTGTTGTGTGTTTACCTGTGTCAGCTGTGTTGTGTGTTTCCCTGTGTCAGCTGTGTTGTGTAGTTACCTGTGTCAGCTGTGTTGTGTGTTTACCTGTGTCAGCTGTGTTGTGTTTACCTGTGTCAGCTGTGTTGTGTGTTTCCCTGTGTCAGCTGTGTTGTGTGTTTCCCTGTGTCAGCTGTATTGTGTGTTTCCCTGTGTCAGCTGTGTTGTGTGTTTACCCGTGTCAGCTGTGTTGTGTGTTTGCCTGTGTCAGCTGTGTTGTGTAGTTACCTGTGTCAGCTGTGTTGTGTGTTTGCCTGTGTCAGCTGTGTTGTGTGTTTACCTGTGTCAGCTGTGTTGTGTGTTTGCCTGTGTCAGCTGTGTTGTGTAGTTACCTGTGTCAGCTGTGTTGTGTGTTTGCCTGTGTCAGCTGTGTTGTGTGTTTACCCGTGTCAGCTGTGTTGTGTGTTTGCCTGTGTCAGCTGTGTTGTGTAGTTACCTGTGTCAGCTGTGTTGTGTGTTTGCCTGTGTCAGCTGTGTTGTGTGTTTACCTGTGTCAGCTGTGTTGTGTGTTTACCTGTGTCAGCTGTGTTGTGTGTTTGCCTGTGTCAGCTGTGTTGTGTAGTAGGGGTGTCAATCGGACAGTTCATCACGATACGATACGATATCGATTCTCTCAGCCAGCGATACGATATTTGCCGATACCTCAAAAAATTCTGCGATACGATTACGATTCGATTCGATTCAGGGCTATATCGATCGATTAATCGATATTTAGATATTATGTTCACACATCAGTTACATTTTTATTAACTCACAAATGCAACCAAAATATATAACATGAACGTTTAATTAAGCTCTTTGAAAATTGCCCACCCTCTCCCAATTGGGACATTTACAACAGAAGAGGTCATTTGCAAGTACTCCGTTCTTGTTCATTTTCATAAATCATGTTTTTTATTATTATTGTGCATTCCAAGTAATATCAATCAAACTGCAGCTGGGTAGTTTTGATTAATAATAATAATAACTTAAAAAATACAGGTAAATTACAAAATTAAAGTTAATTGAAAGTATGCTTTAATATGTTAAAAGTTTTTTTTTTTTTTAGCAGAGCAGAGCAGATACATTAACATTTCATCTTTCTGAGTCAAACAAAACCAAGTAAATGCTATGATAAATAATACAACACTCGGTTAATCTTTGTAACGTTAATCTCCTCAGCTGACATAGACGCCTGACAAACTTTGTTGTTGTGATTAACGTACACGCAGTACAGTGAGCTTTTCCCTCACCACTAAACAAGCTGCTTTAGAAAGGTTCCGTGAAAATGTTTCAGCTTTTATTTTCCTTTTACGCCCCGAAGAAGATATCACGAATTCATCAAGTTCATTGAAATTATCCATCCTCGATCACTTTTAGTCAGCTTTGATGAAACTCCTCTTAGCCAGCGCGTCTTTTCAAAGTGACATCTGACCTGAATTCTGCGCGCTGAGTCGCTAAAACGGACTTATCGTGTTGTGTTCACCAACAAGGGTGCGACGACTGCTTGTCTGTTTCTGCTGTAAAACATGAACTCGCGATGCATTGACAGCGGACAATACCGGCTTTTGTGAAAAAACTTGTTTAGGGTTCAGTCAGTCTTGTCAGGCGTCTATTTCAGGAGATTAACGTTATAAAGACACACCGGCAGACAGTATGGTTGGTGAGTAAACGAAAATGTGCGCTTTGGCGGAAGGATGTTACATGAGAATGCAGAGTATCAAAATAAAGGTGTATATCGATATTTTACATGTGGAATCGATGCATCGTATCGTTAGACGTTATATCGATGCATCGATCCATATCGATGTATCGTTACACCCCTATTGTGTAGTTACCTGTGTCAGCTGTGTTGTGTGTTTACCTGTGTCAGCTGTGTTGTGTGTTTACCTGTGTCAGCTGTGTTGTGTAGTTACCTGTGTCAGCTGTGTTGTGTGTTTGCCTGTGTCAGCTGTGTTGTGTGTTTGCCTGTGTCAGCTGTGTTGTGTGTTTACCTGTGTCAGCTGTGTTGTGTGTTTGCCTGTGTCAGCTGTGTTGTGTGTTTACCTGTGTCAGCTGTGTTGTGTGTTTACCTGTGTCAGCTGTGTTGTGTAGTTATCTGTGTCAGCTGTGTTGTGTGTTTACCTGTGTCAGCTGTGTTGTGTGTTTACCTGTGTCAGCTGTGTTGTGTGTTTACCTGTGTCAGCTGTGTTCTGTGTTTACCTGTGTCAGCTGTGTTGTGTAGTTATCTGTGTCAGCTGTGTTGTGTGTTTACCTGTGTCAGCTGTGTTGTGTAGTTACCTGTGTCAGCTGTGTTGTGTAGTTACCTGTGTCAGCTGTGTTGTGTGTTTTCCTGTGTCAGCTGTGTTGTGTGTTTGCCTGTGTCAGCTGTGTTGTGTGTTTGCCTGTGTCAGCTGTGTTGTGTTTACCTGTGTCAGCTGTGTTCTGTGTTTACCTGTGTCAGCTGTGTTCTGTGTTTACCTGTGTCAGCTGTGTTGTGTGTTTGCCTGTGTCAGCTGTGTTGTGTAGTTACCTGTGTCAGCTGTGTTGTGTGTTTACCTGTGTCAGCTGTGTTGTGTTTACCTGTGTCAGCTGTGTTCTGTGTTTGCCTGTGTCAGCTGTGTTGTGTGTTTGCCTGTGTCAGCTGTGTTGTGTGTTTGCCTGTGTCAGCTGTGTTGTGTGTTTGCCTGTGTCAGCTGTGTTGTGTATTTCCCTGTGTCAGCTGTGTTGTATATTTCCCTGTGTCAGCTGTGTTGTGTGTTTACCTATGTCAGCTGTGTTGTGTGTTTACCTGTGTCAGCTGTGTTGTGTATTTCCCTGTGTCAGCTGTGTTGTGTGTTTGCCTGTGTCAGCTGTGTTGTGTGTTTGCCTGTGTCAGCTGTGTTGTGTAGTTACCTGTCAGCTGTGTTGTGTAGTTACCTGTGTCAGCTGTGTTGTGTAGTTACCTGTCAGCTGTGTTGTGTAGTTACCCGTGTCAGCTGTGTGGTGTAGTTACCTGTGTCAGCTGTGTTGTGTGTTTGCCTGTGTCAGCTGTGTTGTGTGTTTGCCTGTGTCAGCTGTGTTGTGTAGTTACCTGTCAGCTGTGTTGTGTAGTTACCTGTGTCAGCTGTGTGGTGTAGTTACCTGTGTCAGCTGTGTTGTGTGTTGACCTGTGTCAGCTGTGTTGTGTGTTTGCCTGTGTCAGCTGTGTTGTGTAGTTACCTGTCAGCTGTGTTGTGTAGTTACCTGTGTCAGCTGTGTGGTGTAGTTACCTGTGTCAGCTGTGTTGTGTGTTTCCCTGTGTCAGCTGTGTTGTGTGTTTGCCTGTGTCAGCTGTGTTGTGTAGTTACCTGTCAGCTGTGTTGTGTAGTTACCTGTGTCAGCTGTGTGGTGTAGTTACCTGTGTCAGCTGTGTTGTGTAGTTACCTGTGTCAGCTGTGTTGTGTGTTTGCCTGTGTCAGCTGTGTTGTGTAGTTACCTGTCAGCTGTGTTGTGTAGTTACCTATGTCAGCTGTGTTGTGTATTTCCCTGTGTCAGCTGTGTTGTGTGTTTCAAGAGAGTGTGCAGAGCGCGAAAGCACCAAAGTGACTGAAGGATTGCCGTAAAGCAGTATCTCTGGTCGTACGATGTGTATGACGTCATTGACATTTTAAAAGACTTTTTAAAGCAAATAAGTGACACTAAAAAATCTAACACCCAGCAGTGTATAATTTCTTTGCATTTCCTTTCGAATACAACGTTCAAATTACTAGACAAAAAATTATATCCTGAGAAAAAGTGGATTTTGAGGAGTATAGCGCCATAGACCTCCATTCATTCTGCACTCGTCCTGTGAGCGCCCTCATGTGGAGCCAGAGTGGAACTGCAACCAGTTCAGAAGCCAGAAGTTTACTGAGAGTGGAAGTTCTCCCCTTATTAGACATTCTCTGGCGTTACTGACAGACTGGGAAGAGAGGAGCCGCAACAATGGAGAATATGAGGAGAATAATCAACATTCAAGCAGGAAAACCTGTTCTAGTAGAGACCAAACACAACATCAAGACTATAAAAAGGCAAAACAGGTCCTCTAAAGAAAATCCTGCAGGTTCTGACTGGTTATGATGACATTGTGGCTTAATTCATGTACATCAGTACAACCTGAACGCAGCACAACAGTTTCTACAAACAACAACAGGATTTCTCTAACAGAGTAACATTTTCATCATAGCTTCAAAACAAAATGCATGTTAGTGCATATTTTAAACATTTAGCTCTCGGATGAATGGCTCTGAGTGTGTAGGGAAGGTTAATCACAACCCGGTTATCCAGACATGACTGTGTCTTAATTAGAAAATCCCCCTGATATCTCACAGCATTCACGCACTTCTCACAGCGGAAACTCAGCGCTTTATATGCATGTCATTAGTGAGCGCCTGTGCGCTTCAGACATTCCTGTTTAATGGGTAGAAATGCAGAATTAGTGTCACAGCTTTGGTGACAATCACACCACACATCGCTGTGGCGACCTTACACACAAGCGGAGATTAGTTCGCTAACTTTTACCACTTTATAAAAGTAAAAATGTTGTTTATGTAAGAGATGATGTACATCCAGCCGGTCAATATTTCAGAATAAACCCGACAGGGTGATCAGGATCAGGTCTTCATCACACTCACACACACACACACACACACACACACAAACACACCTGAAGGGGTTTATTCTGAGATAACACACACACACACGCATACACACACACCTGAAGGGGTTTGTTCTGAGATCACACACACACACACACACACATAAACACACCTGAAGGGGTTTATTCTGAGATAACACACACACACACCTGAAGGGGTTTATTCTGAGATAACACACACACACACCTGAAGGGGTTTATTCTGAGATCACTCACACACACTCACACACACACACCCCTGAAGGGGTTTATTCTGAGATCACTCACACACACTCACACACACACACACCCCTGAAGGGGTTTATTCTGAGATAACACACACACACCTGAAGGGGTTTATTCTGAGATCAGGATCAGGTCTTCATCCTGATCAGGATCAGGTCTTCATCACACACACACACACACACACACACACACACATATACACACACACCTGAAGGGGTTTATTCTGAGATAACACACACACACACACATGCATACACACACACATACACACACACCTGAAGGGGTTTGTTCTGAGATCACACACACACACACACATACACACACACCTGAAGGGGTTTATTCTGAGATAACACACACACACACACACACACACCTGAAGGGGTTTATTCTGAGATAACACACACACACACAAACACCTGAAGGGGTTTATTCTGAGATAACACACACACGCACACACACACACACACAAACACCTGAAGGGGTTTATTCTGAGATAACACACACACGCACACACCTGAAGGGGTTTATTCTGAGATCACTCACACACACTCACACTCACACACACACACCCCTGAAGGGGTTTATTCTGAGATAACACACACACACACACACCTGAAGGGGTTTATTCTGAGATCACTCACACACACACACACACACACACACCTGAAGGGGTTTATTCTGAGATAACACACACACACACTGAATGAGGTTTATTCTGAGATAACACACACACACACACACACCTGAAGGGGTTTATTCTTAGATAACACACACACACACACACACACCTGAAGGGGTTTATTCTGAGATAACACACACACACACCTGAAGGGATTTATTCTGAGATAACACACACACCTAAAGGGGTTTATTCTGAGATAACACACACACACACACACACACACACACCTGAAGGGGTTTATTCTGAGATAACACACACACAGACACACACACACACCTAAAGGGGTTTATTCTGAGATAACACACACACACACACACACCCCTGAAGGGGTTTATTCTGAGATAACACACACACACACCCCTGAAGGGGGTTTATTCTGAGATAACACACACACACACCTGAAGGGGTTTATTCTGAGATAACACACACACACACCTGAAGGGGTTTATTCTGAGATAACACACAAACACACACACACACACACACACCTGAAGGGGTTTATTCTGAGATAACACACACACACACACACACACCTGAAGGGGGTTTATTCTGATAACAACGGGCTGGAAGTTCATTATCCGCTTATTACATGAATACTTGCACCATCAGTAAATAATTAGACACGAAATATTGATCTGAGACTACATATTGTATTATGTCTTTAAACGCAGAGCTTCAGCGGAGAGAGCAGTTTCAGCGGCGAGATCAAACTACACGGACATAAGAGATACTGTATACAGTCATACTTATTACACAGCATTTCAACACATTAATAATTATGGAGATTAGAGATATTGATTACAGATTAAACGGTTTTAAAATCTTACCTATTTGTGTCTCATAATCCAACAGTGAACAAAACAATAGACACAAAATGGCCGCCGCTGCGTTTGTGTGAAACAAGAGAGAATGAGTCCACGATACTGGATGGCATATTTAAAGAACTGTACACAAAATATTGATTCAACTGAGTATTAATATTTGATTAGCTCATCAAACGCAAAACTTCCACAAAGAAAACGGTTCCAGCGCTGCTGACTTCAGTGACCCGGACGAGTCTGTGTTTCTGTTGTTATCGAGGAATAATCTACCACTAAATGCCGCGATTGACCAATCAAAATCAAGTATTCCACAGAGCCGTGTAATAATATTATATAGGCCCAATTTCTTTGGGAATCTGCAGCAAAAACAATCTCCTGAATGCTTTATACCAGCAAAACACTGTAAGCCTTCAATTTACACTGGTTTGCACTGATGGTTTAGTTGTGATATGTATATTTACACTGGTTTGCATTGATGGTTTAGTTGTGATGTGGATATTTACACTGGTTTGCATTGATGGTTTAGTTGTGATGTGGATATTTACAATGGTTTGCACTGATGGTTTAGTTGTGATGTGGATATTTACACTGGTTTGCACTGATGGTTCAGTTGTGATGTGGATATTTACACTGGTTTGCACTGATGGTTCAGTTGTGATATGGATATTTACACTGGTTTGCACTGATGGTTCAGTTGTGATGTGGACATTTACACTGGTTTGCACTGATGGTTCAGTTGTGATGTGGACATTTACACTGGTTTGCACTGATGGTTCAGTTGTGATGTGGACATTTACACTGGTTTGCACTGATGGTTCAGTTGTGATGTGGACATTTACACTGGTTTGCACTGATGGTTCAGTTGTGATATGGACATTTACACTGGTTTGCACTGATGGTTCAGTTGTGATGTGGACATTTACACTGGTTTGCACTGATGGTTCAGTTGTGATGTGGACATTTACACTGGTTTGCACTGATGGTTCAGTTGTGATGTGGACATTTACACTGGTTTGCACTGATGGTTCAGTTGTGATATGGATATTTACACTGGTTTGCACTGATGGTTTAGTTGTGATATGGATATTTACACTGGTTTGCACTGATGGTTTAGTTGTGATATGGATATTTATACTGGTTTGCACTGATGGTTTAGTTGTGATATGGATATTTACACTGGTTTGCACTGATGGTTTAGTTGTGATATGGATATTTACACTGGTTTGCACTGATGGTTTAGTTGTGATATGGATATTTACACTGGTTTGCAATGATGGTTTAGTTGTGATATGGATATTTACACTGGTTTGCACTGATGGTTTAGTTGTGATATGGATATTTATACTGGTTTGCACTGATGGTTTAGTTGTGATATGGATATTTACACTGCTCAGACGAAAGCACAAATAAATTGGACATGTATTAATGTACTTCACAACCCCAGAGGTTCAGGCTTAAGAGGCTTCTGATGATGTTTTCCTCACCAGTGACAGATCGAGTCATGCCGGGGTTTATCAGGAGGGGTCGTGTGGAGTTTTTCCCCCGGGGAATGTTTTTCCGCCTATGATTTTTTTTTAACCACAGCAGAAAAACAAAAGCGCTGTGGATCACAGATGGGGACATGTCTGCTCGATTAACACTGAGCTGAGAGCAAACGCTTCTGTCTGAGAGAAAGCCAAGTCAAGCATTGCTATTATTACTCACCAAACCCTGAGCGTGTGTCGTCCTGCCGCAACGTGTGCTCACCGCGTCTCCTTCAGGACAGAAAGCATCTTAAAAGTAGAGATGCACCATTTCTAGGCCGATTCCGATTTAATTATTTCTAACCACTCTACAGCACACACAAATATTTATTTTCTATCTTTTCTTTAATAGAACATTTTGCATTGAACATAGAAAAAATTTTGAACAGATAATCGCTATAAAATAGAACTATATAAATTACTCCTGGTGTGGGACATTCACACACATCTAAAGTGCAGTTATAGAAGGACCATTTCCTTCTTTTCATATCCAATATCCAACTAGAAAAATGTGACATATTTAGCAAATGAAACTTCTGTATGAAAACAGGGAAAACAGGTAAGGGCAATAAAATTATATATATATATATATATATATATATATATATATATATATATATATATATATATATACACACACACACTCACCTAAAGGATTATTAGGAACACCATACTAATACTGTGTTTGACCCCCTTTCGCCTTCAGAACTGCCTTAATTCTACGTGGCATTGATTCAACAAGGTGCTGAAAGCATTCTTTAGAAATGTTGGCCCATATTGATAGGATAGCATCTTGCAGTTGATGGAGATTTGTGGGATGCACATCCAGGGCACGAAGCTCCCGTTCCACCACATCCCAAAGATGCTCTATTGGGTTGAGATCTGTGGGGGCCTCTGTGGGGGCCATTTTAGTACAGTGAACTCATTGTCATGTTCAAGAAACCAATTTGAAATGATTCGAGCTTTGTGACATGGTGCATTATCCTGCTGGAAGTAGCCATCAGAGGATGGGTACATGGTGGTCATAAAGGGATGGACATGGTCAGAAACAATGCTCAGGTAGGCCGTGGCATTTAAACGATGCCCAATTGGCACTAAGGGGCCTAAAGTGTGCCAAGAAAACAACCCCCACACCATTACACCACCACCACCAGCCTGCACAGTGGTAACAAGGCATGATGGATCCATGTTCTCATTCTGTTTACGCCAAATTCTGACTCTACCATCTGAATGTCTCAACAGAAATCGAGACTCATCAGACCAGGCAACATTTTTCCAGTCTTCAACTGTCCAATTTTGGTGAGCTCGTGCAAATTGTAGCCTCTTTTCCCTATTTGTAGTGGAGATGAGTGGTACCCGGTGGGGTCTTCTGCTGTTGTAGCCCATCCGCCTCAAGGTTGTGCGTGTTGTGGCTTCACAAATGCTTTGCTGCATACCTCGGTTGTAACGAGTGGTTATTTCAGTCAAAGTTGCTCTTCTATCAGCTTGAATCAGTCGGCCCATTCTCCTCTGACCTCTAGCATCAACAAGGCATTTTCGCCCACAGGACTGCCGCATACTGGATGTTTTTCCCTTTTCACACCATTCTTTGTAAACCCTAGAAATGGTTGTGCGTGAAAATCCCAGTAACTGAGCAGATTGTGAAATACTCAGACCGGCCCGTCTGGCACCAACAACCATGCCACGCTCAAAATTGCTTAAATCACCTTTCTTTCCCATTCTGACATTCAGTTTGGAGTTCAGGAGATTGTCTTGACCAGGACCACACCCCTAAATGCATTGAAGCAACTGCCATGTGATTGGTTGATTAGATAATTGCATTAATGAGAAATTGAACAGGTGTTCCTAATAATCCTTTAGGTGAGTGTATAGTCTTATATATTTAGTCTAAGATATTTCTATATTTTCTGGCAAATTTATTTTTCATAATCCAAGTCTTGAGTTGATCAGTGTGCGGCCAGCTACTCCTCTTGTTCATTCTATATGCCATTGGCTCTACGCACCTGAAGTACAAGGACCTGCAATACCAGAACTTTTTTATGTTTGGAGCGCTACATATTTTTTCTAGTTCTACATGATTTTTTTGTATGCTGCCCTTCCAATTGAAGATGTCGTCGTTTGCTGAAATCAATTTAATCACAGACTCCAAGGCTACAACCTTTACCTACAACCCTGAAGATTTTGAGAATATTCTCTTTCCTAGAGCTGAAACCAATGCTTTGCATTCAGAGACAATTCAAAACTCAATGAAACACTACAAGTACCTTTTGGAGAAAGAGATCCGGTATACCCTACATGGTTCAACTCTAAGTGAATACTGGAGAGCAAGCAGAATTCCCAGAGGTCTCAGAATACAAAAGGCACCCACTATTGGTGGTGGAGATCCTGATTTTTGCAAGAAATGGTGTGAGATCATGAACAAGGCTTCACTGGACCTCACTCTTCTGGTTGTTGAGTTCACGCAGAGGGAACTAAAGAAGGTGAGAGAAGAAATTGAAGAAACTAAAGCCTCAATTATAGCATCTCATAGTGAAATTAATTTTAACCAACAATTGGAATTACTGGACACTTCTTTGGTAGAATTCAAACAAGGTATACAACAGAAGAAGATCCGTAAATTCCGCAGAGATACTTTAGATTACAAAGAAAGTAGGGTTTATCCCTGGCTTAATCGCAACAGCACATTTTCAAGATTCCCAAGGAGAGTACGGTTTGAAGATGAGGCACATCATACTTCTGCATCCAGTGGTGATAGTGAAGTGGATTTTTTAGACCATGCCAGCGAGACAGAAAAGCATCCAAGAACGCCATGCAAATACCCACTTCGCAGAAGACCACCACCACCCGTCGTGGGAGACGTGGGAGGAAGAGGAGTCACTCAACAATCAGTTCGGAAGAGGGGGACTCGCCTAAAGACAATCTGATCTTCAATCTCACTGGTCAAGAACTACATCCACATGAAGTAAGTCTTCTGAACAAAGGGCTAAGCTTTGTTCCAACTAAAGCTACAGATCCTTTTGTCACCAAAATTGAACTGTTTAAGTTTTTTCGGACATTAAGATTGAAATGTTGGTACAAAAATGACAAAGTTGATCAATTGAATGTGTACAAGTACAATGGTCGAGAGAAATTCAAGCCTAAAAGTACCTTTTGTCCACCTGTGTCTAATCCATCTATTGAAACCTATTGTAGGCTAGTGGAAAGGGATGTGACTAATTTATTTGAACAGACATCATTTAGGAACCATAAGTCGAATCTGACACATTCTGAAAAAGAAGCTCTTGATGAATTGTGTAGGAATAAAGACATAGTCATCAAACCTGCTGATAAAGGGGGTGGTTTGGTGATTATGCCTCGAGCACTCTACAATAATGAGGCTCTTCGTCAACTCAATAATATTAACTATTACCGAGTTTTGCCATCAGATCCCACGACTTTGTTTCAGGTTGATGTCGAGAAATTTGTTCAGGAAGCACATGCCCATCAATTAATTTCTGATAAAGAGAAGCAATATCTGCTGAACCGTTCTCCGACTAGACCGGTCTTTTACATCTTACCCAAGGTACATAAGAATCTGGATAATCCACCTGGACGACCTATAGTAGCAGGAAACAATAGTCTTACTGAACCTCTTTCAAATTTTGTTGATTCTGTTCTGAGACCTTTAGTCACCTCTCTTCCTAGTTATTTGAGAGACACCGCTGATTTCCTGCAATGTCTAGCAACTCTGCAAAATGTTGGTTGTGATATGATATTAGCAACCATGGATGTGACCTCATTGTATACTAACATCCCACATCATGAGGGCCTATTGGCTTTAGAACATTTTCTTGATTTGCGCACTGATGATGAGGGTCTTCCGACTAAATTTATCACTGAAATGGCTGAAATGGTACTTACTAAAAACTATTTCCTATTTGAAAAACAATATTATTTGCAGGTTGAGGGCACCGCCATGGGGGCCACGATGGCTCCTGACTATGCCCATCTATATTTGGGTTTCCTAGAGGACCAATATGTTTTCAATAATAACCCTTTCTTGGACAATATTATTCTGTTTAAGAGATACATTGATGATTGCTTTGTCATTTATAAAGGTTCTGCACGTGATTTTGAAACATTTGTTTTGTACATGAACTGTCTTAGGCCCTCCATTAAATTTACATATCATGTGGGGCTAACTGATGTCAATTTCCTGGACACTTCCATATCAATTGTGGACAATAAAATAGTCTCTTCTCTTTATAGAAAAGATACAGCTAAGAACAGTCTCCTTCATGCTAACAGTGCTCATCCAATGCCCCTAAAACGAGGTTTACCTTATAGCCAATTCTTGAGACTTCACCGCATTTGCTCTGGGAGAGAAGATTTTGAGTCTAAAGCCCAGAGCTTGTATATGGACTTTAAATCACGAGGCTATCCCAACCAGTGGCTTGATACTGCACTTGAAAAGGTTTCCATTCTACAAAAACAGGATGAGAGAAACTTGACTATGAAAAAAAGAAATAAGAATTTCTCATGCATCTTTAAATCCACATTTAGTCCACTGAGTAATGATATCAAAACCATTATCAATAACCATTGGCACATTATTCAAAGTGATCCCCAGTTAATGAATGTATTTAGTGAACAACCACTTTTTGTCTCTTCCAGGAGCTCTAATTTGAGGGACAAGCTTGTCCATGCTGACACCCACATCTCATCTCCAACTACTCTTGTCGATGCCCAGGGGAACTTTCCATGTCACAATTGCTCTTCCTGTACTAAGTATGTCAAATGTAAATCATTCACACATCCTCGTACACTAAAAACGTATAAGATTAGACAACTGATTACTTGTAAGAGTACATATGTTGTTTACATTATCATTTGTCCATGTCCACAACTATATGTTGGCAAAACTACACGTGCATTACGCACAAGAATGATTGAACACACAAGTGCCATTAGGAGACAGGATGATACATCTTCAATTTCTCGTCATTTTAAGTCTGCTAACCATTCTTTGTCTGACATGAAGTTCCTGGGCATCGAGAGGATTTTACCCCACAGGAGAGGTGGAGATAGAGATAGAAAATTATTGCAAAGGGAGGCTTTTTGGATCTTTGAACTTAAAACTTTATTTCCTGAAGGCATGAATGAAGAACTTGAATTTTCCTGTTTTTTGTAAAACACATTCTTTCTTTCTGTATGTCTACAATGCTGTATTATCATTGGAAGCTGCTCATCTGAAACTTATATCTGTTTGTAATTCTACTTGAGACAATTGAGATTGAGATGATTGTATTCAGCTGTTTATCCTTAATTGCTGACTTACTTTAAAAGGGTGAATGTTGTTAGCTAAATGAGCACTGAAGATAGCAATGTGCTGAAACGTTTGCTGGTGTCCAGTCTGTTTTTAATCCACATGCACTTTGCACTTGATTTGCACAATGCAATTTGAAAAATAAAAATATGCTTTTGTAGACTTCAAGTCTTGAGTTGATCAGTGTGCGGCCAGCTACTCCTCTTGTTCATTCATAATCATAACCATACTTGCAACCAAAACTGAATAATTAAAACAAGTTTAAATGGGTAAATCTTCTTCAAATATTTTTGAATCTTCGTTTTCTTTTCTGACATACTCAAGTTCTTGTTAAAACACACTAGACATGCTTATTCTGTGCATTTTGAACACTTTTTGTGTGAAATCATTTTTATTTTGTCCATCAAAAGTGTGCTATCACTTTAAGCGTGAGCAGCGCAGCAAAAATAGACTCGCGCCGAAGCGACGCTCCTGCTTGACGCTCACGCGCTGCTCCTGCTTGACGCTCAAGCGCTGCTCCTGCTTGACGCTGACGCTGCTCCTGCTTGACGCTCTGCTCCTGCTTGACGCTGACGCTGCTCCTGCTTGACGCTGACGCTGCTCCTGCTTGACGCCGGTTTCACACTGCACGCATTAGCAGAGCATAAGCAGCGCAGGAACAGTGCGTACGGTGAGCGGAAGCAGGACACGCGCGTTTTGCGTTCACACTAGCAGCGTTTGTCACGCGCAGCTGAACCGAGGCGTGTGTACAGACAGAGTACTCTATAATGGGTAAGTTGGCATTGCTTTATTTCGTTTTCAAATACATTTAAGAGAAAAGACTTGTCAAGAAGCTTATTTTATTAATAATTTCATTCATATAACTTTTGGTTCATCTTTGTTTTTATTGTTCGGGCAACAAGTTTGTTTTTGGACATTTTTTTTCTTTTTAAATTGCTGTTGGTCATTTGATTGACTGTTTAAAACACAATAGATATCATCAATGCGCTTTTTGGGTAAAACTGCGGTGTATTTTGGCCATGATCAATGCATTGTCACTTTAATTCAGCGTAAGCGGCACAGCAAAAATAGACTGGGCGCCGAAACTATCGCGGCACTGCTGCTCCTGCTCTGCTCCTGCTCCGCCACCTCTGCGTGCGGTGTGAACGCTCTAATCTGTTAACATGGGCGCCGAAAAAAATACGCGCTGCTTACGCTCTGCTAACGCGTGCAGTGTGAAACCGGCGTGACGCTAAAACCAAGTACAATAAAACCAAGCAAACCATCACAAGTCATAAAAATTTTTTTTCAATAACATACATTGTGATAAAAAATCCAAAACCTTTTCATTACTAAATACTTACTAAATAAGTCCTTAAGTGAAATAACTTTGTACTTGTATTAAACCCAGGACAGTCCAATACAATAATTCTCTAACTTTAGTTAGTGTGTAATGTTTCTGTTTGAGCAACATCTGCAAAGTTACGACGCTCAAAGTTCAAAGCAAAGGGAGATATTTACTTTTACAGAAATCACTTTAAGGACTACAACAAACGGCTGGTAGAGACTACACCACATTCCTCCCGGGTTAGTGACATCACAAACCCTAGAATTTACATAACCCCACCCCCTGAACATGATTTATAGATTATCAAGACAGAATATGCTAATCAATGACTAAAAGATAACTACACATCAGATACATCAATCCATCAACTAACCGTTCAGAAATGTCCCGTTGCTTCTACATGTTTCACTTCTTCTAGAGTCTCTCCATCATTGTCTGACTCCGGTTTGAACATAAAAGGCTAAAAGTTTTAGAAATGTTCAGTGTGTGTGTGTGTGTGTGTGAGAGAGTTAAAAGGACACAAGCTGTTGAAGCTCCGCCCCCTGTGCCGGGAGCAGCAGCTCATTTGCATTTAAAGGGACAGACACAGAAACTGTGCGTTTTTGCTCACCCTCAAAAAGTGACAATTTGAACATGCTATATAAAAATATCTGTGGAGAATGTTGAGCTAAAACTTCACACACACACACTGGGGACATCAGAGACTTATTTTACATCTTGTGAAAAGGTTATTATACCACCCCTTTAATGGAAATGTTCTTAGAACATGTAGTTATACTAAAAGCGTCCTACAGAACAACACGTCATGTTTTAATATATTTAACAGCAGGAAGTTATTCATATTCTTATTCTCGGAGCAAAAGCAAACATTTACAGCGAGTCTTCCTACAGATTGACCTGAAAGAGCATTAAATCTTATCCGTCTAAACTTGAACGTCCCAGTGGAAACGAGGAACACGTGTTAATGAATCAGTGTCATACTTATTCTCTCCCTGCTGGGCTCATTATGCCGGTGTGTTTGTCTTTCTCCGCACTCATTTACTATTATTGATTTGTTCCTACGCTTTCAACCTCTTTTCCAATATCAGTAAGTAAGCAGTGCCTATTAATCCAGAGTCTTTACACTGCGAAACTCCCCGTGGTTTTGGCCAGCTGCCATTCGCCCTACATATGGGAATAAAACCAATCCACACACAACGTGGGTGCGTGCGATAACAAACCAGACAGAATGCAAACTTAATTTCGTTTCACGAGCTTCATAAGAAAAAGAGCTGAAAGGATTGAAAGAGACGTATTAATTCGGTCTCACACCGTGAAGCTGACAACAGACACACATGAAAGTCTTCTGTCTCTGTCATCATTACGCCGTCACTGAGATGCTTTTGTTTTTGTGAGTAGCAGTATTATTACCTTCTGATACAGTTTCCAGACATTCAGCCAGATCCTGAACTAAAGGAAATCTTCTCCAGCCTAATTTATTCTGTTCAGTGTATAACACATAAATCATACAGAGATGTAAAGAGTACCTGAAAACCATACTAGAGTAAAAGTGCAGATACCTTACAGCGAAAATGACTCCATTACAAATAAGGGGTGTGGTGGTAAAAAAGAGAGGTGGGTAAACTATAAATTCTGGTGGACCACGACGTGGTCACCCGGTAAGTTGGGCCACTGCCTACCGGTTTATGTGTATCCTGATGACATCGCTATAGGCCATCATTTGATGGTACTACCAAGGGTATCACTGGTAGTTCCCTCATCATAGGTCACACAATCACTATTCAATTCATACATTAATCTAAGTTCTTGTTAAAGAGACTCAAGAAGGAATAATATGGTTGAAATCTATAAACTTTACTAAATGACAAAACAGAGAGAACAAAAATATTTAAGAGAGATAGAGAGGGAGGCTTATATCCAGGGCTTCCAATGCAATGCACTTGTACATAATGATTAGGGATTTGGGATTATTTTCATAGTCGATTAATCTGTTAAATATTTTCTCGATTAATCGATTAGTTGTTTGGTCTATAATATGTCAGAAAAATGTGGATCAGTGTTTCCCTGTAGAGGGAAAAGTCTTTAACCTGGTGCAGGCTTGATTCCCTCTGAATCTCTTGTACAGTTGGGTTTCGACATGCTCCCTACATTAAACCAGCTGCCTGTAATGAATACAAAAAAAATTCATTTTTTTGCCTCGTTTTAATGATTTCCTGTTGCGGCTGGTATTGAAAAGGCCGAAAATATGCCGTCCCGCTCCTCCGTGTTCGGCGATCAGGTTTCATTCTCGCGCTGCTTGTTTAGTAACTTCACGAGCGTGTCTTTTCTGCTCCGTGTGTGCGCCGTTCTCTTTGTTCCGTGTGTGTGTGTGTGTGTGTCGGCGCGCTGCGCTCTCTGCTCAATGTTCCGCTCCGTGTTTGCGCTGCGCGTTTCACTCTGTCGTTAACGGCCCAAACGCTCGAATCATGTACCGATCGGCGATCACGCACTGGAAAAGCAAAGTCCGCTCAATTAACGTGAAATTTAGAGGTGGATAAACGCAATTTAGAGGTGGATAAACGCAATTTAGAGGTGGATAAACGCAATTTAGAGGTGGATAAACGCACTTTGGAGGTGGGTAAACGCTATTTCCGAATTTTGGGAGGTGCGCAAACGGCGTTTACGTGTGTTTAGCCTCCACTACATCCCTGATTACAAGTTACAAGTCACCAATTCCAATACGACTTGAGTAAAAGTCTTAGAGTATCTGTACTTAAAGGTGCTCTAAGCGATGTCACGCGTTATTTAGGCCGAAACATTTTTTGTCACATCCAGCAAACATCTCCTCACTATCCGCTCGCTGCCTGTCCCCTGAACACACTGTAGAAACGCGGTCTCTGTAGACAGCCCAGGCTCCACTAACGCCAACACAAACAAACTGGCCCAGCCTGGACCATGAAACATAACAAACAGTGTTCCAGCCAATCAACGACAAGAGTGATGTGGGGGTGGGGGTGGGGTTGGGGGGTTAGTGCGCATGCACATGAAGGGGGGTGTGGGGGGTGGAGGAGAGAGAAGCATGAAGAGGGAAGTTAGCTAGAGGAGAGATGTCCTAAACAACGACTAACGTTACAATTATATTCTCTTGAATTTTGATATGGCCGACACTCGACCAAAGAGACGACGTTCCGATGAACAAATAGCAAAGAAGAGGGAAAAGGGAGAAGGAACGTGAGAAGCCCCGCATTTACATCGGAAAAGTCTGTTTCAGGAAGCACGGGGATGAGGAGGATGGAGGGGGAAGGGACGGGATGAGGATGAGGAGGAGGAGGGAGGGGGAGGGGACGGGATGAGGAGGAGGTAGGGTCGAGCTAGCCTCCGTTTGTCTGAGGATACTTCGAACGCCAACCAGAAGTGACGCTTAGAGCAGCTTTAAAGGGGTCATCAGACGCCCAATTTCCACAAGTTGGTGTGATTCTTCAGGGTGTTCATGTAAAGTTTGTAACACACTTTGGTTAAAATTCCTCAATGGTTGTGTAAAACACCACCCTTTACCTTCTCAAAAACAGCTCTGTCCACAGCGACCCGTTGCGGTGCATGTCTCTTTAAATTATAATGAGCCACTGCTCACCCCACCCCCTCTTCCATGGGGCGTGTCGATTGGCTGAGGGCGGAAATATGCTAATATGGGATATATGCTAATACAGGAAATATGCTAATACAGGAAATATGCTAATACGGGACAGTCTGTCAGCAGTCGTGGGTGGAGCATGAGCATTATGACATCATAGTGAACAGAAAATCCAAACGGCCTGATTATTGAGAGTTTAGACTTTTTGAGGATAAAAAAAAAAACGAGTGAATGGATTTCTCTCATTATATGGTGGCTGTGTCCACACACTGCAAACACACATATGCTAACACCATATAAAAGTGAATTTTGCATCCGATGACCCCCTTAAGTATTTTACTCATCCTGAACGTAGACTCAAAGATGAACTAGTCCTCGACACCAAAGACACATGCCAGTGAAAATGAACAATTGATTTGTAAGATGAGAAATCGTGTTTATTTTCTAAAATCTAAATAAAACTGAACACTTCAATATTGCAAGACATCTAAACATCTATTAACTCTCAAGTCTCAGTTCAGCTCAAGTGCTGAAAAAGGGCATTAGTAAACCAATCTCCTTCAAAAGCTATCAGCAATATAGTGGATTAATAAAATAATGTGAAGTAAAATGAAATGATTAAAAGCCCGCTTGCACTGGATGAGGTTTCGGCCTCGTCTCATATACGAAACACCTGCGATTGCACTCAGTAGCACTGTTGACAAGCTTGTGTGAGTAAAGGTAAAACACACAGATATAGTGCCTTTAGACGGCGATATCACTTCTTTATAACTGTAATAAACTGCAGCAGAAAAACTTAGTGCCATGCAAAATGTAATGTGTAAGTGCATTACTCTTCACAAATGGACTGGAGTAAAAAGTACATTTACTTGTTCAGAATTGTAGTCTAGTGGAGAGTAGAAGTTGCTGATATACCTGATACTTGCTAATATACTTAAGATACTTAAGTACAGTAACTAATTACATTTACTCCATTACTTTACACCACTGAAATCATAATGAATGAATATGAACGTTGCAATGCCACACTGAGGTTACACTGACCCTAGATCAGACGTTAATGAGATTACTGGATTTATTTACTTTTAATATATAAATAATCATATCTGTAACCCTCTGGTGCTGCTCGTGTGGCCGTCAAACATTGTCATTTCATTGAAATGGATGTACTAGTTCGATAATGTTATTTTATTAAATATTTTGTATTTTTAGGGGATTTTATGGTACTAAATTATACTTCTGCAGTAGTTATAATCCGTTTATTCACTTCGTGAGCATTGACATCAAAATGTAAATTTTTACACTTAACCAGAAGTTTGGTCTCTTTTTATAAAGACACTTGGAAGATTATTGCTGAAGTGAATAAAGTTTTGAAAAAGTGGACTTAAAAAAGTTATAGAAGTTTAAGTTTATTGTTATGAAAAATGCACAAAAATATGTTGTTTTTTTTCTTTTTTCTATGAAATATATATTTTATACACGTTTTACGCTAGAACTGTGAGAAAACACTTCCACTACCGCTATGCTTCCACATTCTTGACCACGGACAATACAACTATTTTTCTTCAGGACCATTTAACATTTAACCTTTTACATATTATGATTATAATTATGATTTTTTTTTTTTTTTTTTTTGTGTGTGTTTACAGAGCAAGTGCCAAAACCTTCGTAAAAAAGTTTCGTACAATTCCCAAGAAGCAAAAAAAATAATAATAATTCATTTTTCATTCAAAAAACATTTTTCAGTTCAAAATATATAAATAATTAAATTTTTTATATATATTCTATATATTGACGGTAAGACCCCCAAATGTGAATAGAACTGAAAAAAATGGATATCAGTATATTTCTACAAGTTTTCACAAATGGCATGTTTAAATATGCAAATTAGGTCTTATCTAATTAAATATACACTCATTTGCATACATTTCCAGAACAGAAATCTGAACACTGGGTAAAGCCAGGATCAAAACTCTAGTTTGATCTTGTTGACAGTGGTTTATACAGTGGGGTTTCTGGATTTCTCTTTTTATTACACCATAAATCAGTAAACACTATCGACACACTGACAGAAATACATTTCACCGTGTGTTTAGGAATAAAATGTTCTAAAAATCAGGTGAATTATATAATTATATAGTTTGGTTTAAAGCTGCAGAACTCAAGCTCACGGTCTTTAAGGAGATGAGGTTATGAGACGCAAAGGGATAAAGTGCAAAACAATAATTAAATGTGTATTATGGATATCTGATGTTACAGAAGCAAAAGAGATCTCAAAACGTCTCGCCTAATAGACAAACTACGAATCACTCATGATCATAATTCAAACCTGTATGACTTTCTCACGCAGAAACACTTTGATGAATGATAGAGTCCAAACACCACTGGAACCCATTGACTTTTACTGCATGGATAAACATTTCTACTTTTGTGTTCAACAACCGAAACGAGAACTCTTCCTTTCCAGCCAAAAAACAACCGAAGCACATTATATGAGGAAAGATTGTGAAAGTTGTGAGTGTTTCTGGTACCGTGGAGATCATCTGAAACTGCATTAGGAGACTCTCTCAGGCTCACGGGCTGAATATGAGATTCTGAAAAAGTCAATAGAGGACCTTGTGATTAAAGTGAATAAATATTCTCATCCCTCAGAGCGATCTCCAATCCTGCATTTCTCAAACGCTTTTCTGAGTATTTTCTTTATTATGGCCAGAATAATGCTGACACACACTATTCTGCCTCGTGGCTTTATAAGTGAGTGTGTGTGTGAACAGAGGAACTCATGAATGGCTTTATTAACTTCACCTCATCTGTCACTATATCTGCACTCTTCATCTGAGATTTGATTAATCTCTGTATATTTCAGCGATGCTGGAACACAAACTCACTGCAATAATGCTTTTCTCACTCAGTGTTTGTGTCTTGTTTCCAGTCCAAATATCTAGAAATTCTTCAATCAAGATGCATTTACTAAAGTAGTAGTACTTAAAATGCCATAAGATCTGCCAGTGTCAGAAAAATAACCTTAATTCAAACGGAAACAAGATTATTTTTCTGACCCCATAATTTCGCTTGTTTTTAAAGGGGAAATGAAGCAGTCAATCAAGTTTACATGATTTACAAAATGGATTTCCACTATAATCAACAATTATATAAGAAACATGATAAATGTAAACATATAAAAGAAAAAAGAAAAAAACGTTATATCTTTCGCGGCCAGGGCGCCGCCATTGTGCAGTATTCTAACATGTGACGTCACGGGGTTGGTTGGCTTTAAAGGCTCTGGGCTGAGTTCAGTAAAACGCAGTGAAAGACATAAAACTTAACATTAAACTACGCATAAAAAGCGTTCATCTGCTATCATATTATCATGTCAAACCTCTCATACATGTTTGCATCACACTGGCTCGTTAACAAGATGCATGTGCTGGTCGAACCAGCGAACAGCTAACGTTAGGTACAGTCATTGTTAGCTAACAGCTGTAAGCATGAACTAGCTAAATAACGCTAACTTAGTACCAGACAAAAAGACGACGTCTAACGTTATGTTAACAAACTGCACATGCACACTGTAGATGTTTGTGAAATAATTTTTTATTCAATATAATGTTTTACATTTTACAGACGTTACAAACTATTTACAGGCTATTTGCTAACGTTATAGCTTGTGTGTGTGTGTGTGTGTGTGTGTGTGTGTGTGTGTGTGTGTGTGTGTGTGTGTGTGTGTGTGTGTGTGTGTGTGTCCTACTCTTCAATAAAAAAAGCCGTCTTCCTGCTTCATTCTGTAACATACAGATCTGTATTATGCTATTGTTTTTGATAGTGTTATACATTTCTTACAGATAATCACGATGATCATTGCGTTTGTCTTACCGAATGTGGTATCTTCCTGTCAGCAATTACAGTTTTTCTATAAGCTTTTTTTTAATAATGCCGACAGTAAAATGTTGCCAGATATTGCTACGAAAAACAAGCAACAATTATTTATTTTTTTATAATAATCCGAAATAAGTTCAAAGCTTGTGTTTTGGAAATAAGATTAATATATCACGAACCCTAACATGCAACTTTCCACTTTAATAACTTCCTAAAGTGTGACATTAAATCAGAAAAACAAGTCCAGAAGACTACTGCCACCTTTTCCATTAGATGGATCTGGCAACACTGGATCGCACCCGCGCCCTCACAACGCGCTCTCAAGCCCCGTTCACTGCGCTAGATTCTCACAGCAAAATGAATTGCAAACACTCATATGATGTGGTTTAAACGGCTAATTAATCATTCAGAGAGCTTGAAATTTTATTTTTGAATGTAAAAAAATGACCGAGGTCCGGACCTCGGTGACCTCATAGCTGGCTACAGCCATGTATCACCGGCTGTTCGACATAGCGACGTACCACTGCTCGGTTCCCACGCCGTATCGACTCAAATGCATAAGTAATGGGACACACGGGCTCAACAGGTCTCTCAAGTTCGTCTTCCTCCATTTCAAATCAATTGCGTATTCAGTCCGGTCCAGTAACGCTTCACTCTCTTCACTCCGTTACGTAGGCTGTGACGTCACTCCAAAATGGCGACTCGCTAGCTAGAAATTACGAAAATAATTGTGTCATATCTGTGGTTAACAACTTTTTAAAATAAAATTTTTGGCAAGGTGATTTTTCTAATATATGTAGCTACTACCAGTGCCAAAACATGGACGTTTCATTTCCCCTTTAAGCAAAAACTCACTTCATTTGGATTTCCCCCCCCCCATAAAACAAGACTTAAAGGAGCCGTATGTAAGATTGTGGCCAAAACTGGTACTGCAATCACTTTCAAATTACTGTAGAGCGGTGTATCCCCTCCCCCTCCCCCTCTATTAAAACTAATACTAATACTACACCGAAAATAATTGGTGTAGAAACAATTTTCACTCAGAACATGATAGTAAATTTTACAATTAATTACAAAGAAACAGCCGAAAAAGCATTTTCTTACCAATAATCTTCATTTACAATTTCAAAAAATAGTTTACACCACATTTTGCTCATTTTGCATTCACACATTTGTCACTTTTATCCATTGCATGTAAAGTATTCATATGCATTCAAAACAATCCTCCGTATTCACTGCTATTATTATTGGCTAATATTGGAGCGGTGGCTCTCGTTCTTCAGTAGAGATGTTTCTGCATATTAATTGTGTGTGTTATTCTCACAGCGGTCGCCCGGCCCGAGACGCCCAGACCTGATTGGTATTTCTGAAAGGTTTTTAGAAGCACTGGAGACAGTTTACTTCATTTACTTCTCCTCCTCGTGTTAATTAATTTATTTATGTGTGGCGAATGAAGATTTGGCATTGTTAGTTACACAAACACAATGACATCTCAGGGAGATTAAAGCGTCCCGTCCACCGCGCGCATGCTGTGAATTAATTAGCTGGTTATGAACAGAATGATCCTTTAGTGTATTAAACACTGCTCTCTCTCTCTCACACACACACACACACACACACACACACACACTGCATTACTGAAGCTCAAACACGCTGCATCGTCTCAGAGAATGCTTGCATGAATCAATTAAAAAGCGTTACACATACAGTAGGTCCACAGTGCACAAACATGTCAATTCTGAAGCTTAAGTTGAGACTTAAGTTTGGTCTCATTTTAAAGAAGATTGGCAGATTATTGTTGAAGTAAAAAAAAAAAATGTAAAAGTGACAAACAAAAAAGTTATAGAGGTTTATGAAAATGATTTATGAACATTATTTTATATAAAATATCTATTTTATGAAAAATGTTGAACTCTAAAACTGCTAGAAAATCATAAATCTAAAGTCGTGTTCCAAATTTGAGGATGATCTCCAAAAATGATCTTTCATTCAGAGGGTCCTATCTTACACCCGGCAAGCGCGACGCAAGTGTGTTTCGCTAGTTTCAGCCCGACGCCGTTTTCATTTTCACGTTCTGCTCCACTTGTTTAAATAGCAAATGCATTTGCGCCCATCGGTGTTCTGGTCTGAGAACGAGGTGTGACTGGAGCGTTGCTATTTTGAGGAAACAGAAATAGACTGAGCCACTGAAACCTGGTCTAAAGTCAATGGTTTTTTTTTTAAAGAGCGCGTTAGTAATGTGCGATGGTCAACAAGACTGGATCAATATTGGCACATTACTTAAGCAACATGAAAACAGCCCAGATCATGCTAAAAATGTGCTGTCTTGGAAGGAGCTAGAAGTCCGTCTATGGAAAGGCGAGACAGTAGATCAGACTGAATTGTCCCTCTCAGAGGCAGAGAGAAACAGGTGGAGAGAGGTCCTCATTAGGCTTGTGTCAATCATACACTCTCGAGCAGAGAGGAACATGGGTCTTAGAGGATCTGTTGATACGTTACATGTCAACAATAACTTCCTAAAAGAGGTGGAATTACTAGCGAAGTTTGATCCCGTTTTAAAAGAGCATGTACGACGCATTGACAGTGGAGCGAATCGCTTGCATCAGTGACACCATTCGCCGTACAATTGTGGTTCAAATCAAGGAGTCAAAGTATTTTTCCCTGATTTTGTACTGCACTCCTGGATTCAGCCACCAGGAGCAGATGTCTGTTGTGATCCGTACAGTCGACCTAAAAAACACACCAGAAATCACAGAGCACTTCCTGGGGTTCTTCTATTAGCCCATGAATCAACTGGACTCGGCTTATCCACACTGACTCTAAGAAGGCTAGAGGAGCTGAACATCCCCTTTGAGGACTGCAGAGGACAATCTTATGACAATGGTGCCAACATGAAAGGCTGAATAAGTGACACAGGCCAGGCTGTTGAAGAAGAATCCTCGAGCTCTCTATGTACCTTGTGCAGCCCACACATTATATCTGATGGTGGCAGATTCAGCCAAGGGGTCAGTGGATGCTAATAACTTATTCTAACACAGGCAAAATTATCACAAAAAAAAAAAAATATTGGTCGCACAAGGGTTAATACACTAATATCTAGATGATAAAATGTTTGCCAGATATGCCATATAAATTGCTCAGAACAGAAGCGACGCATGTTTATACGCAGGAAATGAAGGAAAAGCAGCGATTTTGCATTTAAAACACAAATTATGCATCCAAATCATTTCAAACAAGCGTACTGGTATTTTATTACTAGAAGAATTAATGGAATAATTAATAAATACATTCATGAAAAACAGCAAATTTTTGGGTTGCACACATTTCATTGATGATATATTTGACTTATTTCCGTCATCTGAACTTATTGAAGTTTTCAACCAAAAATCCCCTGTAAAACTGTAAATGATGGTAAACTGTCGCAGTGTATGATGGGATGTTGTCAGCCACTCATTAGAAAGCGTCATTTCCAGTGTAGAGAATGGACTGTAAGTGTATTCCCAGCCACTCCAGATGCTGACGGACTCTTGTGTCACACTGACAGGAGCAATAACAACATGTAAAACACACATCTGAAAACACACACTGCCGAGAGAAGCGATCAGGGATGATGAAGACACAGAGAGGCAGTTTAAGGGCTGGGATTATATGCCAGAAAATACATCAAGTCATTGAAAAATAGAAGATGAAGTGTCCAAATCAAGCGGTGTCTCTCTCGTGAATCCAACACTGAAGTGAGTTAAACTGCAGTTCATCCACTGGCCACTAGAGGCCGGCTGCAGAAGAGACTCAATCCCATAGAGCTCCATGTTAAAATGCCCAACTTTACAGCAGAATAAAACATGTTTACAGTCTGGTGCAAAAAGTGGTTTTGGTCTATATAGCTAATGTTGCCCTTCATGACGACTGTGAGGGGGGTGAATATTTTTATAACTCATCCATTTAAATTATATTAAGCCTTAAAGTTGTGCATAATTAAGGGCGTGGCCACTTGAGTGACAGGTGGATTGCGGCTAATGTCACTACTAGCGTTTGTCTGCTGTCTGTTAGCGTCACGTCACCTCAGCTAATCCGCCTCGCTGCTCATTTACATTTATCAGGGAGTGACGCTGCCAAGATGGCGACGGCCGGCTCCGCCCACTTTGGGGTTCGAAAACGCTCTTCAGAAACACTACGGGTGACGTCACACACACTACGAACATATTTATTTACAGTCTATGATTTAAATGTATCCACTTCTGAGCTGATGTATATACAGTATTATAAAACGGACTCATATTTTAGCAAGAACACACTCTAATTAAAGGCTTTGGATTCGTTCCAGTAGTGGCGACTTGTTGCACATTCACTTTCCTGAAGGCGTATCAAATAATTTTTTTTTTTTTATTCCTCACATTTTTTTATTCTGCTTTTCTCCATGTTCATCTTTCTTTAGTGTGTAATGTTGCTGTGTGATCATGAAGAAGCTCCAGTTCTTCTCTATATCAGTGCCAGTGTTTCTGAACTCCTGAAACGCCTCCATTGTAGTCTTGAGTTTCTCCCGGGAACGAACTGTTAAACTGGCGGTTATGGAAAGGGGCGGGACATTTCCCAAACACACTCAAAGCGCTCGACCAATCACAACACACTGCTCCAGCCGACCAATCAGAGCACAGTGTGCTTTTCAGAAGGAGGGGCTTCATAGAGACAGGAAGTAAACAGAGCGTTACTGACAGACTGGGAAGAGAGGAGCCGCAACAATGGAGAATATGAGGAGAATAATCAACATGAATCTAATCTTTGTATTTGTAAACTGCTTCACTGGTAAGAGCGGCTGCACGGCGTCTTCTTCTTAATGACCTCTGGGTTTTACATGCTTTTCCTAAACACTTCAGAGAAACTAAACCGACCCATAATCGTACTTTGTCTGGAAGGTTTGTGTGTGTTTTGAGTCGTACGGCTGAAATTAGGAAAGTATAAGTTTCCTGGCTCATTAAACACACACACACACACACACACACACACACACACACACACACACACACACTCGGTCTCCTCTCTCTGCTGATTGATTGTGTGTGTATGTTCTCAGTGATGTCACTGCTCTCGCTGACTGACCTCTATCATCTGCAATTATATTCAATGGCCAAATTTCCCTGACACTATATTTCTCACTGAAAATGTAAACGCTGCAGTTTAAACATGTTCCGCCGAGAGACATCAATACTGCAACTTCATGCAATTAACAAGAAAAACTGAACACCAAAACAATTAATAATAGAAAACACAACCGTCTGTGATATATATTGGGGGCAGTCATGGCCTAGTGGTTAGGGAGTTGAACTGGTAACCCAAAGGTTGCTGGTTTGATTCCAGAACCGGTGGGAAATGACTGAGGTGCCCTTGAGCAAGGCACCTAACCCCTAATCGCTCCCCGGGCGCCACACAAAGGCTGCCCGCCGCTCTGGGTGTGTGTATCCACGTTTGCAGTGTGTGTGTGTTAACTACTCACTACTCTGCTCCTAATGTGTGTGCATTAACTTGGATGGGTTAAATGCAGAGGTCAAATTCCAAGTATGGGTTACCATACTTGGCCGTCACGTGTCACTTTCACTTTCCCAGATATTACATGTATACACCCTTACATGTCCGATTGTGTGTGTGTGTGTGTGAGTGAGTGAGAGAGAGAGAGAGAGAGAGAGAGAGAAAGAGAGTGTGTGTGTGTGTGTGTGTGTGTGTGTGTATACAAGTTGCTTTAGATAAAAGCATCTGCCAAATGCATAAATGAAAAGACAAACACGTTCTCACACACTCAAATATCATCTTCAGATTTGTTGACTAATGACCTGAAAATATGTCCATTAATATCCAGACATCATGTTATTGTAGTTTAGTTGAAAAATGTGTAAAAACACACACACAGTCCTAATAAGAGCTCAAGACATCATGACCTTAAACTTCTTGTAATTAGAATTTTACAGCCAAAATTTCATGTATATCCAATAAGATGCAAATGAAACTCATTAGCGAGTCTATTAAACCAGTGGATGTTAGAGATGATCTCGTCACGCTTTCCCTGCTGAGAAACCAGTGTGTGACCCTCAAAACATTCAAGCTCACAATATAACCAACTCATTCTCATTCTTTAAGATTAAAAGCTCTTTCACGAGAGTGTCCGGCCGAGACACACACACACACACACACACACACACCATCAGGGATCACAACAGCAACTCACCAAAGGATAAAACACACAATCTGTTAAAAGTAACTTAAAGGGCTGGTATAATAACCTCTTCACAAGATGTAAAGTACGTCTCTGATGTCCCGTGTGTGTGTGTGTGTGTGTGTGTGTGTGTGTGTGGTTTATAGACACTGCTTATCAAAAACTTTGGAATTATTACGATTTTTTTATGTTTTCGAGTCTCTTCTGCTCACCAAAGCTGCATTTATCTGATCAAAAATACAGTAAAAATTGTGAAATATTATTGTAATGTAAATCATCTGTTTTCTATGTGAATATACAGTAAAGTGTAATTTATTCCTGTGATCAAAGCTGAATTTTCAGCATCATTACTCCAGTCTTCAGTGTCACATGATCCTTCACAAATCACTCTAATATGACGAATAATATAATTTTAAATATATTTTAATATTTTATTTTTTTAAATCTTACTCACCCCAGACTTTTAATAATCATAAATGTTCTGAAGGATCATGTGACACTGAAGACTGGAGTAATGATACTGAAAATTCAGCTTTGATCACAGGAATAAATTACACTTTACTATATATTCACATAGAAAACAGATGATTTACATTAGAATAATATTTCACAATTTTTACTTTATTTCTGATCAAAAAAATTCAAAATATTAAAAAAATATCACCAACCTCAGCCTTCTGAGCGGTGTAGACCTGCTAATGCATGACCTCAGCTTTACCTAGTGTTGTCACGATACCAAAATTATTGTTTCGATACCGATACCAAGTCAAGTATTGCGATTTCGATACTTTTTCGATACTTTTCCTGAAAAGGGAGAAACACTCTCAAATATCATTGCTGTGCTTTATTTTAAAACCGGGACAACATTCTAATCATATAACACACTAATAAATGAACATATGAACAGCAGATATATTAAACATTTGAACAAAATATGAAATATAAAAAATAAATTAGAGCAATGACATTCAAGGTAAAAAATTTTATAAATTTAGCAGCATTATCTCATTTATCATAAGAAACATAAGAGCTTTATCTTGATTCTGAACTTTGAATAAAAATATGAACAGCGATTATATTAAACTGTTTAATATTGGTAACATATGATAAGCCTCATTGGTGATATATTTGACATGTGGGGAGAGAGTTGTGGAAGGCCTATAGGGATCTCCCAGTCACGTGACCCCTAGCCGCGTGTCAGCCATTTTGACGGAATACTATTGCACAAGCGCACATACATGAGAATGCGGATTATCACGTTTTATGGCTGCGAATTGATTAAAATAATGAATAATGGTCACTGTATTAATTATCTTGAGCCTGCTGAAATGTTCCTATAAATATATTTTCTTTCCAACTGTGCAATCTTAATAAATAGGCTAAATATATTTATCCACTAAGCTGCAGCAGTCTATGCTCGTCTTCCCATTACGTTTTTTTTTCTCTTTCTGACATTTCATACCTGTTGTTACATTTTTTTTTATTAAATTGACTATAAAAAAGATTGCTTGTGTGTGCTGGTGTTCATTCCAGTCTTTTAAAATAGTTGAATGAATGAATGCTCGCGAGGTGCCTGTAACGATTTTAAATAGGCTAACGTTAGGCTATTTAATCACTAATGTACACCGGGTAGAGGAGAACGACAGTCAACTACTTTGAATATTATAGCATTTTGGACATAAACATGTAAATAGTGAAAAGACTGACATTGAAAAATGACACAGAATGATTAAAATTTAATATTTAAATATTTAATCCAAATAAATAAATGTTGGTGGTTCGCACTGATGTTATTCATTTGTTCTCACACACTTCAGCGTCGCGGTCACTGGCCACTATCTATTATTAGCGCAGTGGCCGTCAGCTAACTCTTCACGTCATGTCATCATAAAAAGAAATATACAAGAGGAAGATAAAATAATCAGGAATCATAGATCCATATGAAGCACCACAAGTTCTTTTTACAGGCATTAAATGTGTAGAAAAACTTCCTGACATTGAGTTCGGTGACATTTACAGCTACCTTATTCACTTCCCATCACGCTACACCGGAGCTTCATTAAAAGCATACAAAAGCTTAGCAGGCTATCGGTATCACGAGTCCGGATGGGTCAGCAACTCTTTGATTTGGACGCCAGCGGGGAAGGATTTTTCAATCATCACCGCAAAGGTTGGTCAATAGATGAATATTTCGCGACGAGCTGTATTATCACCAGCGGTTTAGCATTTTCTATTCCGTCAAGATGGCTGCTCCAAATGGCGTGACGTCACGCGGGACGTCCCTATACTTCATGTTAAACATAAATATATAGCAGCAAAGACAACGTCGGCAATGATGACGGCAAAATAGGCTACAGAATAATTCGTTCTGTATTGAGAGGTGCAATATTTGAAAATCGATCATATTTTTTTAAATTACCGTATTTTTCGGACTATAAGTCGCTCCGGAGTATAAGTCGCATCAGTCAAAAAATGCCTCATGAAGTGAAAAAAAACATATATAAGTCGCACTGGACTATAAGTCGCATTTATTTAGAAATTTATTTCACAAAATCCAAGACCAAGAACAGACATTTAATCAGGAAAGGCAAGTTATTCAACTACACAGTAGCACACAGAACAACAGGCTGAATAGGTGTCCAGTATGTTAACGCAACACATTAACGCCCGTTTCACACATACTCCGTTTGTAGTGCGTATATTTTTCCGTACCCATGTTAACAGGTCAGAGCTTTCACAATGCACGCGGTTGCAGTCCGTCGATCCGTTCCAGGTGCGGTGCGTATACAGCAGTGCAGCGATCGTTTCCGCACCGAGTCTATTTTTGCTGTGCTGCACGCGCTGAATTAAAGTGACAGCACACGGTTTGTGGTCAAAATGAATACAGATTGACCAGATTGACATGAAAATGTAGTAATTTCATCATAAATGCATTTAATTAAATACTAGCCTACTATTTTTCACAGTCATCTTTTTACTTCAAGCGTTGGTAAATCAAGGAAAACTACAATTTACTTCAACAAGGCGACATAATGAACAACACTCGTCTCATTCGTGGAGGTGGAAAAACAAGTTATTTGTTACATGCAAGATTTATTGTACAAAGATTTAAATTATGCAAAAGAAAGGGTATGAGTCTGCTGTTTTTGTCAATTTTAAGTTTTAATTTAAAATGTATGCGATTTTAATATAAGTGCATGGTTAAATATTTTACCACTTGCTTGAGCAACTTAATATATAATTATATAGAAGTAATGCATTGAATAATAGTTTGTTTAAATTGTGTTTAAACGTGAATACGTCTATTAAAGAGTATACGTATAAAGAGAATCGCAATGCTGACAAAAAACTTTTTCTTTTTTTTAAATAAAATTTGCTGATAACTTCTGGATTTGAAATACAATGTGTTTGGGGTTACAGCCGCGGGTCAGTTACGCACTACAAACGCAGCTTATGTGAAAGCACTTTAGCGCGTGCTGCTCCTGCACAGCATATGCACCGCAACACGCACCGCACACGCACTGCACACGTTATTCAGCTACACAATAGCATAAAGAACAAATATCTGGGAGGCTGAATAAGCTAAATTAACATAAGCCAGCGAGTCCAACAAGCAAGTTACCAGTAAACAAGTTCACCAAGCTCCCGCGATCTCATTCCTCATCATTTTCTTCATCATCCGTGTCGCTTCTGAACAACTCCGCCAACTAGAGCGCCCCCTCGCGGCTGTAGACGGTAATGTTTTCTCTTGGTTCATCTCAGTCTGAATTAATTTTGATATATAAGTCGCACCTGACTATAAGTCGCAGGACCAGCCAAACTATGAAAAAAAGTGCGACTTATAGTCCGGAAAATACGGTACATTTATATTGTATTTATGTCAAAACTGAGTCAAAACTATTTTGCCTGGAAACGCTTCCAACACGCTTGCGTGTCGAGTGAAAAATAGGCGTCGGTTCTATTTCTAGCATGCACGCGTTTTCCGCGCGTCTCGAGCTGCGCCCAGACGTGTGTGTGTGTGTGTCACGCAGGCAGTTAACATGGGAGCCGAAATAAAAACGGACATGACACGCAGCCAGTGTGTCTCCGGCCTTACAAATCTGGAACGTGGTCATTCTTAGAAGTATCGATACTAATAAATTAAGGAATCGTGACGTTTTTAATTTCCGATTTACTTTTGAAGTATCGGTGCACCGTGCAACAGAGCAAGGTAGGCAACGTACTTCCATATGTCACTCCTCGCGTCATCTTTTTCTACGAGTCGTGGACCACTTGTGCTCGCACATGCAGACATCTCGCTGTAGTGTTTTGTCACATGACACTGACAGCGGCAGGTTCTTTGCTGCGTGCGTCAGGAAAAAAACACAGACGTCCATAGGGAGGCGTTTTTTTTTTTTATACTGATACATTTAGGTATCGTGACGTTTTTAATTTCCGAGTATCGCGATACTTTTGAAGTATCGTTACACCGTGCAACACTAAGATGGAGAGATCAGCACATGACATAAAATGGCATTTATACTTTTTAATAACTCGAGAAATCAAAACCAATGAGCATTTCAGAGTTTCTACATCCCAATCATCACTGTTTCCAAACCCAGACCCGTCCTGTGATCTGAGGACTGGAACCCAGTGTGATCTGAGGACTGGAACCCAGTGTGAACCGAAGCCCGTCTCAGACTCCTGATATGAAACAGAGCGTATGATTCCTCCACGTCCACAGATTGTTTCTCATATTATTTTGAGGCTCATATATCAGAGCAGATTCAATATAGACGAAACATGATGGATTCTGAAGATTTGGGAGATTTTTAACCCTCCGTCGTTTGTTACGAGGACAGACTGAGACACAATATATAATATTGATCAGATTTGCAGAGATAAAACATGAAAACATAAAGGCTTGTGATGCTCTTGATCATTTCTGACGGCATGGAAAAGAAAAGCTCGTTGAAAAACGTTAACAATCAGGTTTCGTTTATTAATGTTAGTTAATGCATGAACATTTTGTAAACTAAAACTAATACTGAAATCTAAAAATCTTAACTTTACTTAAAATAAAAACTCTATAGACATATTTAAAAAAAAAAAGATTTCTAGAATTAAGTGATTCAAAATATTAATAAAAACGACTGAAATTTTGCAATGATACTAAAATAACACAGATTTTTAGTTTTGTAACCCTTGTTAATGTTAGTTGATAAAAATGTTCATGTAAACTAATGTTAACAAATACAACTTTTGATTTTAAAAATGTATTAATAAATGCTGAGATTATAACATTAGATTAATAAATGCTGTAGAAGTGTTATTTAGTTCATGTTAACAAATTAAACCTTATTGTAAAGTGTTGCCATATTTCTTATTGATTGTATCCATATTTCTTTTACAAGTCTCATACAATAAAAAAAAAAAAAGTTATATCAATGAATGAAATATGTTGTATTATTTATGGTATAATCGTTTATAAATAAAGGATAAATGAATTTTCCTCTCCTGTTGATCTGGTCACTTTTTGCTTCTGCTGATTTATGATATAAAAAGTCAAAATTATGATATACTAAGTGGAAAATCTGATTTTAAAAAGTCAAAATTATGACCTTAAACATAAAAATTATGACATAAAAAGTCAAAATTATGACATCAAAAAGTAAAATTATGACATAAAAATTCTGAATTATGACAAAAAGTAGAAAATTTAAAAAAAAAAAAAAAAAAAGAGTAGACATTTTGACAAAAAGTCATTATGACATAAAAGTCAAAATTGTGACATTTTAAGTCATTCATGAGATAAAAAGCATAATTATGACATAAAAACTCGAAATTATGATATACTAAGTGGACATTCTGACTTAAGAAGCCATGATTATGACAAAGTCAAAATAATGACATAAAAAGTCAATCATGGCATAAAAAGTCAAAATTATGACATAAAAGTAGATGTAAAAGTATGCCAGAAAACTTCTTTAATAAGTGTCAGTTCTGCTGGGGTTTCACTGGAGGAACTGATGGAAATACGTCTGTGTTTCCGGGAGCGTTTATAATGTAAAGGAAGTTCCACTCATTATTTCTCAGTGAGACGTAATTAAAGTGAAAGTCCAAACTCAGATTTCAGCTTGTGTCTGATAAACGTTTGAGATGTGCGTCTGTTAAACTCACGGCGGTGGATTAGAGTCGTGCTTCCACATGCAGAGTGAAGCTTTCAGGGATTTAAGTCTTGGAAAATGTTCAGTTGTTAAAGCCACTTCTCTTTGGAGAACGTGAGCGCAGGAGAAAGATCATTACAGGCGTCCAGGAACACAGTCACATCTCTAGAGCTTCTCAGGAGTCGACATCTAATAACTAATGCTTCTCCAACAGGAACTTTAGGAGAGATTAATACTTCAGTAATGCAGAGTTAGAGCTGTAAGAGGAAGAGCAGCTCACACTCCCAAACATACAGTTCATCATCAAGTCAACATTAGGACATATAAAGTTATAAATTACATAAAAAGTCAAATTATGATATAAAAAGTTACAAATTATGACATATAAAAGTTAAATTACGACATATAAAGTTAAAATGACAAAAAAGTCAAAATTATGACATTAAAGTAAAATTATGATATGTAATGAGGAAAATCTGACTTAGTTAAAAGCCTTAATTTATGACATAAAAGTAAAATTAGGACAAAGTTAAAATTACATAAAAAGTCAAAATGATGACAAAGTGTGAAAATTATGACATACTGTATCATATTTATGAGATGAAAATTAATCATTCTAACATAAAAAGTTAGAATTATGACAAAGTTAAAAATGACAAAATGCCAAAATTATTACATATAAAGTAAAATTATGATATGCTAAGTGGGAAATCTGACTTTAAAAGCCTTAATTATGACATACAATTTTTAATTATGACATTTTAAGTTAAAATGACATAAAAAGTAAAAATTATGACATACTACATAATACTTATGAGACGAAAAGTAATAATTCTAACATAAAAAGTCTAAACTATGATATACTAAAAAAAGTGGAAAATCTGACTTAAAAAGCCTTAATTATGACATAAAAAGTCAAAATTATGACATGCTACATCATATTTATGAGATGAAAAGTAATCATTCTTTTAAGTCAAAATTTTGACATAAGTGGAAAATCTGACTTAAAAAGCCTCAATTATGACATTAAAAGCCTCAGTTATGACATAAAAAGTCAAAGTTATGACATACTACATATTTATGAGATGAAAAGTAATCATTCTAACATAAAAGTCTACACTATGATATGCTAAGTGCAAAATCTGACATTAAAATTCGAAATTGACATATAATTTCGAGCTTTTATCTCATAATTCTGTCTTTTTATGTCATAAATATGCTTTACCAAAGCATGTTTTTTTTCTAATGTGTCAGAAATGGTCTTCCACACAAATGTCCTCAGTCTTCAGAGTATAATATTAATATTGAGAGAGACAGCAAGGGTTGCTCAGTTATTTTCTCCTCTGTCCATCAGCTAAAGCCACTCGTTCACTCAGAGACACACACACTGTGAATGTGTCATTATAGATATGAAGTTAGTGTGTTATTGACTGACACACTAACTGTGGGGAACTGATTGGATGGTTGTGGTTTGCTATTGGTGGATCTCATGTGAGTGACAGGTTATAGCCCCGCCCTCGTCATCAGAGAAGAGATGTTCAAGATTATTATTAACATTAACAATATTCCATGATTTCATGATGAGTTTCAGCTCTTCTGTTCTCATTCAGGCTCAGTAAGTCTTTCCTAACTAATTTCAGAACATAAACTGATGCCCTGATTACCCTGATGCCCTGATTACCCTGATTACCCTGATGCCCTGATGCCCTGATTACCCTGATGCCCTGATGCCCTGATCCCCTGATGCCCTGATGCCCTGATTACCCTGATGCCCTGATGCCCTGATCCCCTGATGCCCTGATCCCCTGATGCCCTGATGCCTGGTTCCCCTGATGCCCTGATCCCCTGATCCCCTGATGCCCTGATCCCCTGATGCCCTGATGCCTGGTTCCCCTGATCCCCTGATGCCCTGATGCCTGGTTCCCCTGATGCCCTGATTACCCTGATGCCCTGATCCCCTGATGCCCTGATCCCCTGATGCCCTGATGCCTGGTTCCCCTGATGCCCTGATGCCCTGATTACCCTGATGCCCTGATTACCCTGATCCCCTGATGCCCTGATTACCCTGATGCCCTGATTACCCTGATGCCCTGATGCCTGGTTCCCCTGATGCCCTGATTACCCTGATGCCCTGATTACCCTGATGCCCTGATGCCCTGATCCCCTGATGCCCTGATTACCCTGATGCCCTGATGCCCTGATTACCCTGATGCCCTGATGCCCTGATGCCCTGATCCCCTGATGCCCTGATCCCCTGATGCCCTGATTACCCTGATGCCCTGATCCCCTGATTACCCTGATCCCCTGATTACCCTGATCCCCTGATTGCCCTGATGCCCTGATCCCCTGATGCCCTGATGCCCTGATCCCCTGATCCCCTGATGCCCTGATGCCCTGATCCCCTGATGCCCTGATTACCCTGATGCCCTGATTACCCTGATGCCCTGATGCCCTGATGCCCTGATTACCCTGATGCCCTGATGCCCTGATTACCCTGATCCCCTGATTACCCTGATGCCCTGATGCCCTGATTGCCCTGATGCCCTGATGCCCTGATTGCCCTGATGCCCTGATTGCCCTGATGCCCTGATTGCCCTGATGCCCTGATTGCCCTGATTGCCCTGATGCCCTGATGCCCTGATTGCCCTGATCCCATGATGCCCTGATTACCCTGATGCCCTGATGCCCTGATCCCCTGATTACCCTGATGCCCTGATGCCCTGATTGCCCTGATGCCCTGATTGCCCTGATGCCCTGATTGCCCTGATGCCCTGATTGCCCTGATGCCCTGATTGCCCTGATTGCCCTGATTGCCCTGATGCCCTGATTACCCTGATGCCCTCAGAGTTACGGCTTTACACTGAGTGTAGATCTGCCTTGGTGATGAGGAATGTGTTTTGCTTATGGGCTTTATGATATGGTCACTGAGGCTGTGAATGCACATCAATTATTGTATTTGAGAGTGTGACTTTAATCAGCTCATATGTGTGAGTCTACTGCCCTCGTGTGTGTGTGTGTGAGTCTACTGCCCTCGTGTGTGTGTGTGTGAGTCTACTGCCCTCGTGTGTGTGTGTGAGTCTACTGCCCTCGTGTGTGTGTGTGAGTCTACTGCCCTCGTGTGTGTGTGTGTGTGAGTCTACTGCCCTCGTGTGTGTGAGTCTACTGCCCTCGTGTGTGTGTGTGTGAGTCTACTGCCCTCGTGTGTGTGTGTGTGTGAGTCTACTGCCCTCGTGTGTGTGTGTGTGAGTCTACTGCCCTCGTGTGTGTGTGTGAGTCTACTGCCCTCGTGTGTGTGTGTGTGTGAGTCTACTGCCCTCGTGTGTGTGTGTGTGAGTCTACTGCCCTCGTGTGTGTGTGTGTGAGTCTACTGCCCTCGTGTGTGTGTGTGTGAGTCTACTGCCCTCGTGTGTGTGTGTGAGTCTACTGCCCTCGTGTGTGTGTGTGTGTGAGTCTACTGCCCTCGTGTGTGTGTGTGAGTCTACTGCCCTCGTGTGTGTGTGTGAGTCTACTGCCCTCGTGTGTGTGTGTGAGTCTACTGCCCTCGTGTGTGTGTGTGTGTGTGAGTCTACTGCCCTCGTGTGTGTGTGTGTGTGTGTGTGAGTCTACTGCCCTCGTGTGTGTGTGTGAGTCTACTGCCCTCGTGTGTGTGTGTGTGTGAGTCTACTGCCCTCGTGTGTGTGTGTGTGAGTCTACTGCCCTCGTGTGTGTGTGTGTGTGAGTCTACTGCCCTCGTGTGTGTGTGTGTGTGTGTGTGAGTCTACTGCCCTCGTGTGTGTGTGTGAGTCTACTGCCCTCGTGTGTGTGTGTGAGTCTACTGCCCTTGTGTGTGTGTGTGTGTGAGTCTACTGCCCTCGTGTGTGTGTGTGTGTGTGTGTGAGTCTACTGCCCTCGTGTGTGTGTGTGAGTCTACTGCCCTCGTGTGTGTGTGTGTGTGAGTCTACTGCCCTCGTGTGTGTGTGTGAGTCTACTGCCCTCGTGTGTGTGTGTGAGTCTACTGCCCTCGTGTGTGTGTGTGTGTGTGAGTCTACTGCCCTCGTGTGTGTGTGTGTGTGTGTGTGTGTGAGTCTACTGCCCTCGTGTGTGTGTGTGAGTCTACTGCCCTCGTGTGTGTGTGTGAGTCTACTGCCCTCGTGTGTGTGTGTGTGAGTCTACTGCCCTCGTGTGTGTGTGTGTGAGTCTACTGCCCTCGTGTGTGTGTGTGTGAGTCTACTGCCCTTGTGTGTGTGTGTGAGTCTACTGCCCTCGTGTGTGTGTGTGTGAGTCTACTGCCCTCGTGTGTGTGTGTGTGTGAGTCTACTGCCCTCGTGTGTGTGTGTGTGAGTCTACTGCCCTCGTGTGTGTGTGTGTGAGTCTACTGCCCTCGTGTGTGTGTGTGTGAGTCTACTGCCCTCGTGTGTGTGTGTGTGTGTGAGTCTACTGCCCTCGTGTGTGTGTGTGAGTCTACTGCCCTCGTGTGTGTGTGTGTGAGTCTACTGCCCTCGTGTGTGTGTGTGTCTACTGCCCTCGTGTGTGTGTGTGTCTACTGCCCTCGTGTGTGTGTGTGAGTCTACTGCCCTCGTGTGTGTGTGTGTGTGAGTCTACTGCCCTCGTGTGTGTGTGTGAGTCTACTGCCCTCGTGTGTGTGTGTGTGTGAGTCTACTGCCCTCGTGTGTGTGTGTGTGAGTCTACTGCCCTCGTGTGTGTGTGTGAGTCTACTGCCCTCGTGTGTGTGTGTGTGTGAGTCTACTGCCCTCGTGTGTGTGAGTCTACTGCCCTCGTGTGTGTGTGTGAGTCTACTGCCCTCGTGTGTGTGTGTGTGTGAGTCTACTGCCCTCGTGTGTGTGTGTGTGTGAGTCTACTGCCCTCGTGTGTGTGTGAGTCTACTGCCCTCGTGTGTGTGTGTGTGTGAGTCTACTGCCCTCGTGTGTGTGTGTGTGAGTCTACTGCCCTCGTGTGTGTGTGTGTGAGTCTACTGCCCTCGTGTGTGTGTGTGTGAGTCTACTGCCCTCGTGTGTGTGTGTGTGAGTCTACTGCCCTCGTGTGTGTGTGTGAGTCTACTGCCCTCGTGTGTGTGTGTGTGTGAGTCTACTGCCCTCGTGTGTGTGTGTGAGTCTACTGCCCTCGTGTGTGTGTGTGTGAGTCTACTGCCCTCGTGTGTGTGTGTGTGTGTGTGAGTCTACTGCCCTCGTGTGTGTGTGTGTGTGTGTGTGAGTCTACTGCCCTCGTGTGTGTGTGTGTGTGTGTGTGAGTCTACTGCCCTCGTGTGTGTGTGTGAGTCTACTGCCCTCGTGTGTGTGTGTGTGTGAGTCTACTGCCCTCGTGTGTGTGTGTGTGAGTCTACTGCCCTCGTGTGTGTGTGTGTGTGAGTCTACTGCCCTCGTGTGTGTGTGTGTGTGAGTCTACTGCCCTCGTGTGTGTGTGTGAGTCTACTGCCCTCGTGTGTGTGTGTGAGTCTACTGCCCTTGTGTGTGTGTGTGTGTGAGTCTACTGCCCTCGTGTGTGTGTGTGTGTGTGTGAGTCTACTGCCCTCGTGTGTGTGTGTGAGTCTACTGCCCTCGTGTGTGTGTGTGTGTGAGTCTACTGCCCTCGTGTGTGTGTGTGAGTCTACTGCCCTCGTGTGTGTGTGTGTGTGTGAGTCTACTGCCCTCGTGTGTGTGTGTGTGTGTGTGTGTGTGAGTCTACTGCCCTCGTGTGTGTGTGTGAGTCTACTGCCCTCGTGTGTGTGTGTGAGTCTACTGCCCTCGTGTGTGTGTGTGTGAGTCTACTGCCCTCGTGTGTGTGTGTGTGAGTCTACTGCCCTCGTGTGTGTGTGTGTGAGTCTACTGCCCTTGTGTGTGTGTGTGAGTCTACTGCCCTCGTGTGTGTGTGTGTGAGTCTACTGCCCTCGTGTGTGTGTGTGTGAGTCTACTGCCCTCGTGTGTGTGTGTGTGAGTCTACTGCCCTCGTGTGTGTGTGTGTGAGTCTACTGCCCTCGTGTGTGTGTGTGTGAGTCTACTGCCCTCGTGTGTGTGTGTGTGAGTCTACTGCCCTCGTGTGTGTGTGTGAGTCTACTGCCCTCGTGTGTGTGTGTGTGAGTCTACTGCCCTCGTGTGTGTGTGTGTCTACTGCCCTCGTGTGTGTGTGTGAGTCTACTGCCCTCGTGTGTGTGTGTGTGTGAGTCTACTGCCCTCGTGTGTGTGTGTGAGTCTACTGCCCTCGTGTGTGTGTGTGTGTGAGTCTACTGCCCTCGTGTGTGTGTGTGTGAGTCTACTGCCCTCGTGTGTGTGTGTGAGTCTACTGCCCTCGTGTGTGTGTGTGTGTGAGTCTACTGCCCTCGTGTGTGTGTGTGTGTGAGTCTACTGCCCTCGTGTGTGTGTGTGAGTCTACTGCCCTCGTGTGTGTGTGTGAGTCTACTGCCCTGTGTGTGTGTGTGTGTGTGTGTGTGTATCATTTTCTTAGTGCGGAAAACAATCTCTCACCCACCATTGCCGCCCATCAGCGTCAGAGCTCGTGCGAACAGTTCCACCTCTATCTGGCTCCGCTGGGAGAAACCATGTGTGTGTGTGAGTCTACTGCCCTCGTGTGTGTGTGTGTGAGTCTACTGCCCTCGTGTGTGTGTGTGAGTCTACTGCCCTCGTGTGTGTGTGTGTGAGTCTACTGCCCTCGTGTGTGTGTGTGTGAGTCTACTGCCCTCGTGTGTGTGTGTGAGTCTACTGCCCTCGTGTGTGTGTGTGTGAGTCTACTGCCCTCGTGTGTGTGTGTGAGTCTACTGCCCTCGTGTGTGTGTGTGAGTCTACTGCCCTCATGTGTGTGTGTGTGTGTGTGTGTGTGTGTGTGAGTCTACTGCCCTCGTGTGTGTGTGTGAGTCTACTGCCCTCGTGTGTGTGTGTGAGTCTACTGCCCTCGTGTGTGTGTGTGAGTCTACTGCCCTCGTGTGTGTGTGTGTGAGTCTACTGCCCTCGTGTGTGTGTGTGAGTCTACTGCCCTCGTGTGTGTGTGTGAGTCTACTGCCCTCGTGTGTGTGTGTGTGAGTCTACTGCCCTCGTGTGTGTGTGTGAGTCTACTGCCCTCGTGTGTGTGTGTGAGTCTACTGCCCTCGTGTGTGTGTGTGTGAGTCTACTGCCCTCGTGTGTGTGTGTGTGAGTCTACTGCCCTCGTGTGTGTGTGTGAGTCTACTGCCCTCGTGTGTGTGTGTGTGTGTGTGTGTGTGAGTCTACTGCCCTCGTGTGTGTGTGTGAGTCTACTGCCCTCGTGTGTGTGTGTGTGTGAGTCTACTGCCCTCGTGTGTGTGTGTGTGTGAGTCTACTGCCCTCGTGTGTGTGTGTGAGTCTACTGCCCTCGTGTGTGTGTGTGTGAGTCTACTGCCCTCGTGTGTGTGTGTGTGTGTGTGTGTGTGTGTGAGTCTACTGCCCTCGTGTGTGTGTGTGAGTCTACTGCCCTCGTGTGTGTGTGTGTGAGTCTACTGCCCTCGTGTGTGTGTGTGTGTGAGTCTACTGCCCTCGTGTGTGTGTGTGAGTCTACTGCCCTCGTGTGTGTGTGTGTGAGTCTACTGCCCTCGTGTGTGTGTGTGTGAGTCTACTGCCCTCGTGTGTGTGTGTGAGTCTACTGCCCTCGTGTGTGTGTGTGAGTCTACTGCCCTCGTGTGTGTGTGTGAGTCTACTGCCCTCGTGTGTGTGTGTGTGTGAGTCTACTGCCCTCGTGTGTGTGTGTGAGTCTACTGCCCTCGTGTGTGTGTGTGAGTCTACTGCCCTCGTGTGTGTGTGTGTGAGTCTACTGCCCTCGTGTGTGTGTGTGTGAGTCTACTGCCCTCGTGTGTGTGTGTGAGTCTACTGCCCTCGTGTGTGTGTGTGAGTCTACTGCCCTCGTGTGTGTGTGTGTGTGAGTCTACTGCCCTCGTGTGTGTGTGTGAGTCTACTGCCCTCGTGTGTGTGTGTGTGAGTCTACTGCCCTCGTGTGTGTGTGTGAGTCTACTGCCCTCGTGTGTGTGTGTGAGTCTACTGCCCTCGTGTGTGTGTGTGTGAGTCTACTGCCCTCGTGTGTGTGTGTGAGTCTACTGCCCTCGTGTGTGTGTGTGTGAGTCTACTGCCCTCGTGTGTGTGTGTGAGTCTACTGCCCTCGTGTGTGTGTGTGAGTCTACTGCCCTCGTGTGTGTGTGTGTG
>NC_138743.1:1119544-1139544 GCF_965113295.1 Leuciscus leuciscus | reverse complement strand
CGGTCAAGGAAACTGTCACGTTTTCTATTAAATTTGTGCCCTTATGTCTTGCAAAACAATTTTTAATCCTGCATTTACTTTTCATATGGTATTTTCATACAAGGTTATATTAATAAAAAAAAATAAAAAAAACCTGCAACATGGGCTTTAAGGACTTTAAACAGGTTTTGCTTCATCTGATAAATTATTATTTTGTATTAAATGAAAGAATATCAGTAGTTCTTATGAAACTTTATTCTGGTCTTCTAAACTCATGGATTATTTGAGTTGTTTTGTGATTGAATCATTTGAATTAAAGCATAAAGTATAAAGTCATGATTTTTATATTTTTTTGTAAATCACAGTTTTAAATTGTAAATATTAAGGTTGTTCTGTAAATTTGTTTTACTGTATTTTTACAAAATTATTTGCCAGTTTTCAGCAGTGAACACAAATAATCCTTCATTGCTTCATCTGTCACAACAAATATGAATATGTTAATCCATATTTTCCCTAATCTGCAAGTCTCTTGCTGAAATAATTCATCAATAATAGTCCGGCTGAAATCACTGTTCAGTTAAAATGACATAAATCAAAATTATGACATAAAAGGTCAAAAATGTACATTAAAAGCAAAAATGATTACATACTATGTCATATTTATGAGACGAAAATGTATAATTCTAACATAAAAAGTCAAAATGATGATATGCTAAGAGAAAAATCTGACTTAAAAAGCCATCATTATGACATAAAGATAAAAATTATAACATATAAAGTTAAAATGACAAAAAGTAAAAAATGATGGCATACTACGTCATATTTATGAGATGAAAAGTAATAATTCTAACACAAAGTCAAAATATGATATACTAAGTGTAAATTCTGACATTAAAATTCGAAATTGACATATAATTTAGAGCTTTTATCTTATTATTCTGACTTTTTCTGTCATAAATATATTTACTCGAACACATGTTTAATATGTGTAAAACTACAGATTATACTTCCGCATTTTCCCGCCACGGACAGTCGATCGACAGAGGGTTATTAATACAACAGTTATTGTGAGAGTAGGATTATCACTGATAATACTATGTCTACTATGTCTACAGCATTATGGAAAAACTAGAACACAACTCTTACCTGCGACACATTGACGAAACAGCCGTTTCTCTCCGCGTTTCTCTCCGTGTTTCCCCAGTTTGGCCTAAAACACACTAGTTGTCCAGTTTGAGACGTTGACAACAAAGATGAAAACAAACAGATTTTTCGTCGCGGTTTTCTCTCCGTATTTGCGGTTCTTTGAAGTGCTTTTAAGCCTCTGCCTCGTGAAGCTTCGAAACCTTTGCGAATCGTTTTGTTTCGAACAATAATCGGCTCTGGGTGCGCATGCGCGTATCTGCCAAAGTCACGTGGTTTAAATAAACGCGGCTTCCTTACGCAACTGTTTCAAAACATCAACATTCGCATCTAGAGGTAAAACCATAGACAGTAAAAGAAAAGTAAACCCATGAACCAGTGTCAGTGGTTTTTACGTGACATCAGATCAACTTTATACATTTGTAGCCATTTTTAATTACATATTAGTGTAATAAAAAGGAAGAGTTAGATTGCAATAGGACGGGTTTCAGAAGTAAAAACTCCATTCATTTTCTCCATTGAGAAATTGATTTGTAACAATAACTTTAAAAACAGCCCTACTGTGAGCTATGAGGTTGTTCATTGATAGTATTTGCTTCTGTTGAAGCTGTCAGCCCACATTATTTCAACTTTAGTTTTAAAATAATCATGTTTAACAGCGGAGTTCATGGTGAAAAACTACAGTACCCATGATGCTGTGCAGAAAATTCCACCAATCAGAGTCAAAATAAGCAAAACGCGCCAAAAGATCTCTTTAGCCCCGCCCTCTCTCATGAAGCACTGCGAATGACATAATCGAATCGATCTCCCTACACTCTCAAAATATTTCAATATTTCAATACATAAGTATATTTTGCACAAAAATATATTGTTTATATAAAAAAAAAATTCTAAGCATAGTTTTATATTCCTCCATTGCTTTTAATTGGATTCTGCCGCTTGCAATGCTTCATGGGATTGTAGTTCTTTCCTTCACTAAAGCCGTTAAGTTCACAGTCTTGCGCCTTTATATTTTTGTCCGATTTTCAAATACTTTTTTGCTTCAAATCAGAGTTTGTAATATTATGATTCACCACATAGCTGGTTGGCTTGGTTCATGGCTTATAACAATTTATTTAACAATTACTTTTTTTTAAATCTCTATGGGAGAAATTAATGGAAAAATACTTCCAGAAAAAAATGTTGTTGAAAAAGTGGGCGGGCACTAATGTAAGCCCTCCATAAAAGGGCCTTTTTTTGTTTTCTTTTTGTTTTCTTACCTATTTGGCAAAAGAGAAGACAACAGCCCCTGTACTCCACATTCTACGGTTTATGTGTCTATGTGGTGTGTTTAATATGCTTTAAGACAAACCATGTGTAAGTTCATAAGTCGACACCATTGCTGAGTATTTCCTCCTTAAAACTGCAGTGAACCAAAGACAGTCTCAAACACACGCTTTGAAATCGCTGGTGTTTCTGACGTCACAAACTACCTTGTAACCAATCAGATCAACGTGTGATCGTCAACCAGTGGATCTCTGAGCTGAGTGAGTGAGTGGAGGCGGGGCTCATTTGCATATTCATAGAACTGCGTATAGTAAATGAGGCGAGGGTGTCGAGTTACATTTGATTTGATTTTGATTTGAAATCTTTATTTCGAACATGAAAGAAAAGTATATAAAAATAAAATAAAACAATGTTCAAAAACATTGGACAAAACATTATAATTATTATTTTGTTATCTACATCTATGCACATATACACACATATATATATACTGTATATATATACATATACATACATACATCAAAGTGACCACTAACAAGTATTTATTCATCTAACATCGATTTCTGCACTTATTTAAGCAACAACAACAACAACAAAAAATCAAGGATCACTCCTACCTTCACTACAGTGCTTCTTGATACCTCTTGAAAATCTTCTCTGTATACATTTTTTGAAAAGGAATATGTTAGGGCATTGCTTTAAGTTTTCATCTAGTTTATTCCACAATTTAACTCCGCAGATTAAAAAACATAATCTTTTCCTTGTTGTTCTAAATCTATTCATCTTAAAGTGTCCCCTTCCCCTTAAGTTGTACCCTCCCTCCCTCTCACTGAACATCTTTTGTATATTCCCAGGCAATAACCTATTTCTTACTTTGAACATGAATACTGCAAATTGATATTCAATTTGATCGTGGTATTTTAGTAATCTAGACTGCAAAAATAATGAATTTGTGTGATCCCAAAATCTGACGTTATGAATGATTCTCAAAGCTCTTTTTTGCATTATGACTAGTGTCTGTAGTGAGTGTTGGTAAGTGCTTCCCCAAACCTCTACACAGGGAACAGTAATGATCCGTGCAGGGTGAGAGGGGATGTAAGATCCAGGATGTGCTCAGCTCTAGGACTGCAATGCTTCTGGACAGTTTGTTTCTGATGTATTTTATCATGTGAGGCTTCCAGCAGATCTTTTCATCTATGATCACTCCAAGAAATGTATTTTCATGTACTCTTTCTAAGTTAACCCCCTCTATCTGTATCTGTGCTTGATGATTTGACTTACAGTTTCCAAATACCATGAATGTAGTTTTACTCAAATTTATCGATAACCTGTTGATGTCCAACCATTGTTTTATTTTCTTAAATTCTGAAGTGATTAATTGCAAGAGTTGCTGTAAGCTGTCCCCTGAACCCAATGTGTTTGTATCATCTGCAAATAATACAGAATTCAATACTTCAGATACTCTACAAATATCATTAATATATAATCAAAATAACTTTGGTCCCAGCACTGACCCCTGAGGGACACCACAAGCCATGCCCAGACATTCAGATGAATACTCTCCTATCTTCACAAATGGTGGTCTGTCTCTCAGATAACTACTTACCCAGTTTAGAACTGGTCCCTGATCCCTGATCCCGATTCGTTCCAGTTTACTGATTAATATTTCATGATTTATTGTGTCAAATGCTTTTTTTAGATCAGTGAATACTCCAACTGCATATTTATTTTTGTCTGTGGCGTTTGTGATGTCTTCTGTGAGTTCTGTTAGTGCTAGTGATGTTTTCTAAATCCATATTGACTGTCAGTGAGTAGTTTATTTTTATCTATGAATTTCTCTAATCTGTTGTTAAATAGTTTTTCTATTTTTTTTGTTGAAAGTTGTGGTAGTAGAGAGACAGGCCTGTACTTTGTGGAGTTGTGTCTGTTTCCAGTTTTGTATAGAGGAGTGACTTTTGCTATTTTCATTTTTGTTGGAAATTTGCCAGTTAGAAATGATAAATTGCAGATGTTCGTTAGTGGTTTGGCAATCCCCTCTATTACTTTTTGTATAATTTTTATGTCTCTTTTATGAATGTACATTCAAGCTATTATAAGGCATTAAGTAATTTTTTTAAAGGAAAAAAAGTTTAAATATGTCATTTTGGAGATTAAAGATGAGTTCTAAGGGATACGATGATTGACTACATGGGGGACTTTAAGATTTGCACACTTTAAGTGCAGCAAACACTGATCCCTAACCCTACCCATCACTGTATCCTGTATAAATGAAATAAGCTGCAGACTCAGAGCGGGATTTCTGCTGATGTGGTTTGGGGGGAAATGAATTATGCGACAGTGGTCACGTGGAACAAGTAGGAGCTCTCGGGACATTCCCAGCTTACAAATTAATATTATGTGCTGTTTTTATGAGCTGAAATCTCATAATGGACCCCTTTCACAGACTGTTATTACGAGTTCCCACAGTTATCAACTTTGCAAATCTTGTAAAGTTTTCATATTTTTTTATTTTTTTATTTAAAGGGTCCATTACGGCAAGTACGACATAGCGTGAACCCACCATGCCGCGGTTCCTTTAAGACGCCCCATCTTCGCCGTGATTGGCTGTTACATGCACGTGGTGAGTGTGTGTGTCGCATTGATCATGATGGCGGCTGATCTAGTGCGAGCGTGGAGCGACGAGCAGCTCAAGACTGAAGAAGTGCCGAAGAAAGAGCTCATCAAATTCATCCAGGATAACGGAGCACACTCGGTAGTGTACACACTACTACACACCACAGCTGCGCGCTCCCGCGTACCACTCAACACACAACACGCAACACTGACACTGCGTGCAGAGAGTGTGTGTGGCAGAGGAGTCATGTGTCAAAACAGTCCAAATCAAATGCATGTTCTATATATGTGGAGACAGGGAGAGAGGGGGAGAGGGAGGGAGGGAGGTTCACATATTTACTTATTAATATGTGCGTGCGTCATTATTTCAAACGGTATAAAAACAAGTAATTTATAGAGATACATTTGCATAGCAATGGAAATTAAATGTGCATGATAAAGCAGAATTGTGTGCATTATAGGGTGTTGTGGAATATAAATGATGTGTGTATAGGTTCATATATATGTGTATGTATGTATGTATATGTGTGTGTGTGTGTGTATATATAAATTGATCATCTTGTCATTTGCAGTTTCTAGCTGAACACAAACTTCTTGGAAACATCAAGAATGTGGCAAAGACGGCCAAAAAAGAGCAACTTATTGAAGCGTATAACCAGCTGTTCGAGAGCAAGGTAACAAACACACCGAACATCTCACATTCAACACTATTACAGCCAATAATAATATTCTATTTATAAACGCATAACTATTGTTACAATCACGACCGATAACATTCAATCTTCGCCCATAATCTAAAGAGAAATGAACCTGAAACCGCCAGTAGGTGGCGGCAAATCACTGTCTTAACGAGTGAGTCAATGACTACGTTTACAAGCTGTCAAATATCGGGTTATGGTCGGGTTAAGGTCACTATTTGGGTTTCTGAAACATTGGGAATAACCCGTTTACATGCGTGAGCAGAGAGAGTTACTCCTGTATACATGGAATTTGTAATCAATTGGCAATATCCCGATGTAAACGGCGACGCACGGTTAGCGTCTGGACGTACGGACAACCTTAAGACATAATATGCGTCATTTCCGATTCTTCTTCCTGTATCCAAAGGCAACAACAACAGCAGCAGCACGCGGATAATGAATAGTTCGGGGCAGATAGCGATCACCTTTGTTTGCGCTTTCCTCCTCGCTCCAAAAGTCTGGTGCTGTGCTGCGTCTCGCCATGTTTACCTCTACTTCTGGATTACTTCCGGTATACTGCACGCGGGTTTCTGTATGCGCCGTCCCTACTCAAAAGACCAAGATTCCTTGCGAATAGAACATGATGGGGATATGCCGATACATTTACATTTACATTTATTCATTTAGCTGACGCTTTTATACAAAGCGACTTACAATTGCTATATATGTCAGAGGTCGCACGCCTCTGGAGCAACTAGGGGTTAAGTGTCTTGCTCAGGGACACATTGGTGTCTCACAGTGGATTCGAACCCGGGTCTCTCACACCAAAGGCATGTGTCTTATCCATTGCGCCACTACCACCCCACCCGATACGCGTTTACATGACCAAATATTCGGGTTAGAAAAGGGGTACCCCAGGGATCATATCCGGGTTTTTTTAAAAACCGGGATATGAGCATATCCGGGTTTTTGCCGGTGTTTACATGGCCGTGCGCGACCGGGTTATTGCTAATATTCCGGTTTTGAACGGGTTATTGGCTGCATGTAAACGTAGTCATTGAATCATTCACTCAAACGATTCGTTCAAAACGTTGTGAGCCGATGATTTGTGTTTCTCTCAGAGGTTTAAAGGCACAGAAGTGGAAGTGGTGACAGAAGAGGTTCAAGCTGTTAAAATCCATGACAATCCCAAAGAAATCAAGACAGAGTTGGTGGATGAGGTACTATCTTCATCTTCATCATCATCATCATCATCATCAGAACACACATGAGTGTTGAATCTTCATTGCCTATGTTGTTTACATGCACAACTTTAGTTTCAGTCGGAATGAATTCATTCCTATTGATGAATCTGAATGTAGTGTTTACATGAATGCTGATCATGTGATCGGGTTGATGTGTGTGTTCATATGTCACAAGCTTCAAATCAGAATATATTTTTTGACATGCACGAATATACAGAGTTTCCCGCTGTTTGCACTTAATAACTATTCTCCTACAGTTCTTTATTTGTTTTAAACAGCAGACTTAATATTTATCCATTTCTGGTCATAATTTGGAGATAATGAGCGTATGAGCCGCTGTGCCGCTGCTTATATTCATCACACAGTAAAACTGCCCAAAACCAGTCGTGTGTGGATGAGAGTCTGAAGCCAGCACTGGTGGACCGTTGTCCTGCTCCACTTCACACACGCAGAGAGAGGAGGATTATAGGAGGACGAGACACTCGTTTATACCACACTTTATTCATCAGGAGAACAGCTCGTTCAGCGCGTCATACGTCATTACACTATTTCTACGTCATTCCGCTATTTCTACGTCATTCCGCTATTTCTACGTCATTACGCTATTTCTACATCATTACGCTATTTCTACATCATTGCGCTATTTCTACGTCATTCCACCATTTCTACGTCATTACGCTATTTCTACATCATTACGCAATTTCTACATCATTCCACCATTTCTACGTCATTACGCTATTTCTACATCATTCCACCATTTCTACGTCATTACGCAATTTCTACATCATTCCACCATTTCTACGTCATTGCGCTATTTCTATGTCATTCCACCATTTCTACGTCATTACGCTATTTCTACGTCATTCCACCATTTCTACGTCATTACGCTATTTCTACATCATTCCACCATTTCTACGTCATTCCACCATTTCTACGTCATTCCACCATTTCTACGTCATTACGCTATTTCTACATCATTCCACCATTTCTACGTCATTACGCAATTTCTACATCATTCCACCATTTCTACGTCATTGCGCTATTTCTATGTCATTCCACAATTTCTACGTCATTACGCTATTTCTACGTCATTCCACCATTTCTACGTCATTACGCTATTTCTACATCATTCCACCATTTCTACGTCATTCCACCATTTCTACGTCATTCCACCATTTCTACGTCATTACGCTATTTCTACGTCATTGCGCTATTTCTACTTCATTGCGCTATTTCTACTTCATTCCACCATTTCTACATCATTACGCTATTTCTACGTCATTACGCTATTTCTACGTCATTGCGCTATTTCTACGTCATTCCACCATTTCTACTTCATTCCACCATTTCTACATCATTACGCTATTTCTACGTCATTCCACCATTTCTACGTCATTCCACCATTTCTACGTCATTACGCTATTTCTACATCATTCCACCATTTCTACGTCATTCCACTATTTCTACGTCATTACGCTATTTCTACGTCATTGCGCTATTTCTACTTCATTCCACCATTTCTACATCATTACGCTATTTCTACGTCATTGCGCTATTTCTACATCATTACGCTATTTCTACGTCATTACGCTGATTGAGCTTGTGTGTTTCTCCTCAGGGTCCTCCGAAGTTCACCAAGTCCATCCTGAAGAAAGGAGACAAGACAAACTTCCCGAGGAAGGGAGACACTGTGAGCTGCTGGTACAGCGGGACACTGGAGGACGGGACCGTCTTCGACACCAACATCCCAGCGTGTGAGATATTAATACTGCATGTGTTTTTAAAATGAATTAGACTTATGTTAATGTGTTCTCGGGTCTCAGGGTAATATTTTATCCAATATGCATCCAGTGTTATTTTAGTATCATTGAGCTACTATTATAGTTTTTATTTATGTTTTGCACATTATTAAACATTATTGGAAATTTGCATTTTAATAATATTTAATAAAAACATTTTTTTTACATTTTATGTTTTTAAAGTTTTAGGAATTTATGTCTATATAGTTTTTATTAATATTTTATTTTAATTATTTTTCATACTTTGTTTTCACTTTTATTTAATTTTTATTTAATTTTGTGTTTTTGTCATTTTGTCTATAATATTTGTATTATTATGTTCATTTTTAGTCTTAATTTGTTTTCATATTTTGTTATAATTTTTATTTTAGGTTTAATTTTAAATTTGTGTGTTTTTGTCATTTTGTATTAATATTTTGTTAATTCATTTTTAGTGTTAATTAGTTTTATATTTTCTGTTTTTATTTTAATTTTAAAGTTTTGGGTGTTGTCATTTTTATTAGTTTTTTAATGTATATATATTTTGTATTAATATTTTGTTTTAATTCGTTTTTATATTTTCTGTTTTCATTTTATTTATTTTTTAAATGTCTATATAATTCGTATTAATTTTTATTTCATTTTTTCCACGAAAAAAGTTTGAGAACCACTAGAGAGTCGCTGTAAATCATCTTTAGTTTGATTCTCTTCTGTTGTTCCAGCTGCAAAGAAGAAGAAACAGTCCAAACCGCTGAGCTTCAAGGTCGGACTGGGCCGAGTGATTCGAGGGGTGAGTCACGATTCATTAGTGATTCGAGGGGTGAGTCACGATGCATTAGTGATTCAAGGGGTGAGTCATGATTCATTAGTGATTCAAAGGGTGAGTCATGATTCATTAGTTATCTGAGGGGTGAGTCACGATTCATTAGTGATTCGAGGGGTGAGTCACGATTCATTAGTGATTAGAGGGGTGAGTTACGATTCATTAGTGATCCGAGGGGTGAGTCACGATTCATTAGTGATCCGAGGGGTGAGTCACGATTCATTAGTGATTCGAGGGGTGAGTCACGATTCATTAGTGATTCGAGGGGTGAGTCACGATTCATTAGTGATTCGAGGGGTGAGTCACGATTCATTAGTTATCTGAGGGGTGAGTCATGATTCATTAGTGATCCGAGGGGTGAGTCACAATTCTTTAGTGATTCAAAGGGTGAGTCATGATTCATTAGTTATCTGAGGGGTGAGTCATGATTCATTAGTGATTCAAAGGGTGAGTCATGATTCATTAGTTATCTGAGGGGTGAGTCACGATTCATTAGTGATTCGAGGGGTGAGTTACGATTCATTAGTGATCCGAGGGGTGAGTCACGATTCATTAGTGATTCGAGGGGTGAGTTACGATTCATTAGTGATCCGAGGGGTGAGTCACGATTCATTAGTGATTAGAGGGGTGAGTTACGATTCATTAGTGATTCAAGGGGTGAGTCACGATTCATTAGTGATTAGAGGGGTGAGTCACGATTTGAGATTCATTAGTGATCTGTATGATTCATTGATCACCAGAGATCCTCAGATGACTGTGTGTGTGTGTGTGTGTGTGCAGTGGGATGAAGGTGTGCTGACGATGAGTAAAGGTGAGACGGCGCGGTTGGAGATCGAGTCGGATTGGGCGTACGGGAGGAAAGGCCTTCCAGATTCAAAGTATCCTTCGTTAAACGTCTCACTAATTGATTATTTGATCATGTTCTTCAGGCTGATGATGAAATCGTTACTCTGGCCTTAACCATTATTACCCAGAATCCCACCGAACGCTAAGCTGATATTTGAGGTGGAGCTGGTGGCTATTGATTGATCATTTCAGTCGATCGACGGGAACCACGTGACGGAGGTTTAGAGGGGACGGAGGTTTAGAGGGAACGTTTGTTTAGACATGTTCATTATTAATCACAAGATATTCAGCCTGACAAAGAGAAGTTTTCTGACTATTTTTGCATGATTGTAAAGCTGCAATAAAGACAAACCCTGAACACTGTGTTGTGTGCCGTTCTTACACATCCAGCTCTTAATAACTAAAACTTATCAAGAACTGTATTTTATATATACTAGTGCAAAATGCCCGTGCAAAATCAGTTTTTGAGTTTTTTTAGTAATTGTTGGTTTGGTGTGTTTGAGTGCTCATTGTTACAATTACACAGCAAAAGTTCAGTGACATTTTTATTTGTGCATGGTAGAAAGCACACAGTGAACTCTGAGAAAACGCTATGCTTGAGCAAACAGTGTGTGAATAGGCTACTATAAATGATGGCTGTGAAAGAGACTGTGAATGCATTGAATAGGATATGTTTAGTTGGTGAATACACAGTATGAAATGTAATATTCAGAAGTAAACAGCATAGCTGACTTACAGATTCAGTTAACATCCACAAATGAATAAGCGCGTCGATTCAGGGAGCAGTGCAAAGTGCCCGTACAAAATCAGTTTTTGTGAGCAGATCGCCGTCAAAAAAGTTCAGGAGATTTTTCTTAGCGATGGCTGATTTCAACAGTTTCAATATGATAAAAAATAACTTTTATATTGATTCAATGGATTAATTGCATTTTGAAAAAAAAGTGTCATGAATTTATTGCATTTTTTGGGGGGGAAATAATCCGTTTTTATAATAAATCTTTGAAAATCAAAATCTGGATTTTAATTTTTTATGTTATTATAACCTAAAGATGCTATGTGAAAGTTTGAAACAGAAAATAGTGGTTTTCATCTTGCCACTTTCTTGGTAAAGAAAACACATTTTTACTCATATTAATCAAAATGGATTTATCACGTTTTGGAACCAAACTATAATATTCAGAAGTAAACAGTGTCGCTGACAGAGTGTTTATGTCAGAATGTTTATTTTTAAACCACAACCTTCTAAGTGCTTCTTTTACCGATATATATCTTTAGCATTTCTAATCCAAACAACGTCAAACTTGGCACTGCACTTACTCGTGCCCGTAGCGAGACACCTGTCAAGTTTGAAATCCATCGGACTAATGGTTCGAGAGATATGCGAGAGATATGCGCGTCTGCGTGGCGTTTTCTATGTCTTTGCACAGAAGCGTGTCTGATGCGGTGCTGCTACAATGAGGGCTATTTCGGGAGTTGGTCGAAATATAGAGTTAGAAATATAGGAGTGTTAGAAATATAGGGGAGAGAGTTGTGGAGGCCTATAATTCATGTTAAACATAAATATATAGCCTACTGATACAGCAAAGACTACGTCGGCAGTATTGACAAAATAGGCTACAGAATATTTCATTCTGTATTGACAGATGCAATATTTGAATATCGATAATTATTATTATGTAATAAGATAATGATAAAGCTTCGTGATAAGCCTCATTGGTTATATATTCGACATATGGGTAGAGAGTTGTGGAAGGCCTATACTTCATGTTAAACACATAAATATAACTTATAGCAGCAAAGACAATTAACGTCGGCATTGACGGCAAAAGGCTACAGAATATTTCGTTTTGTATTGACAGGTGCAATATTTTGAAAATCGATAATATTATCTGCATTTGTCTCGAGCCGCGTCTGAGACGTGAGCGTCTCAACAGGCAGTGTGCAAACTCTAACCTGTTCACATGGGAGCCGAAATAAAAACGGACACGCCACGCAGCTGAGCTGATGGAGATTTGCCGTTCGATCGGTAAGATAGTTAACCTCGTTTAAGCCTGCATAGCCATTCCTACTAACGTTACTACTACTATTTAACATATTAAACATCACATAGTCACAGGCTAACTTCAGCGCGCATGGCACAGTAATAAAGAAGTAAACAGCGTAGCTTTAAATAAACATTATTAAGAAGTAAACAGTGTGACTTACCGATTCAGTTAACATCCAGAGAGTGTGTGTTTGTTTATTTTTAAACCACAGCCCATTATGTCAGAATGTTTATTTTTAAACCACAACCTTTTAAAAATGATATATTTAACGATATCTTTAGCATTTCTCACCCAAACAACGTCAAACTTGGCACTGCACTTTCTCGTTCCCGTGGCAAGACACCTGTCAAATTTCAAATCCATCGGACTAACGGTTCGAGAGATATGTGGTTAACAGACATACACACACACAGACAGACAGACGTTTCTGTAATTTATATATATATATATATATATAGTATGTGTATATATAGTTATAACTCTATAGATATAAATATCAATCCGGTTTATAGTTGTAAATCTGAATCTACACTCACCTAAAGGATTATTAGGAACACCTGTTCAATTTCTCATTAATGCAATTATCTAATCAACCAATCACATGGCAGTTGCTTCAATGCATTTAGGGGTGTGGTCCTGGTCAAGACAATCTCCTGAACTCCAAACTGAATGTCAGAATGGGAAAGAAAGGTGATTTAAGCAATTTTGAGCGTGGCATGGTTGTTGGTGCCAGACGGGCCGGTCTGAGTATTTCACAATCTGCTCAGTTACTGGGATTTTCACGCACAACCATTTCTAGGGTTTACAAAGAATGGTGTGAAAAGGGAAAAACATCCAGTATGCGGCAGTCCTGTGGGCGAAAATGCCTTGTTGATGCTAGAGGTCAGAGGAGAATGGGCCGACTGATTCAAGCTGATAGAAGAGCAACTTTGACTGAAATAACCACTCGTTACAACCGAGCAGAGGTGGGAGTAAGTCACACATGTGCAAGTCACAAGTAAGTCTCAAGTCTTAACCTTCAAGTCTCAAGCAAGTCCGAGTCAATTTTGTGAAAAGCAAGTCAAGTCAAGTCAAGTCACTGCTTTATGTCAAGCAAGTCAAGTCAAGTCGTAGCTTGGGTCACAAGTCACTGGCAAGTCATACAAACGTTTGATGATTTCACTGAATTTACATATTAAAATAAGTTAAAACTACATAAGCTGTGGACTATGGTTTTATTTGCAACATTTTTTTAAAATATGGATTTCCACATACAGCTGAGTGGTTACTACAATAATAAAAAATAAAAAATAAATAAAATAAAAAAAAACTACATAGCCTAAAATGTAAATGTAACTGAAATTAGGCCAACATTAAAGCATGAAAAATAAATATGCCTCAAACATTGCAGAAGACCATTAAAATGTATTAAACAATTCACAATTTAAGTATAATGTTCCTATGGCATTCTTCAAACTGGCATCCCCTTTATGGAACATGAACACATCCCAACAAGTTAGATCTTTCCTTTTTAACAAAAGAATAACAAGAAAAAAACAGTAATAATTGAATTGACACAAAACTTACACCTGTCAATCAGGTGGACACAAAACTTACACCTGTCAATCAGGTGGACACAAAACTTACACCTGTCAATCAGGTGGACACAAAACTTACACCTGTCAATCAGGTGGACACAAAACTTACACCTGTCAATCAGGTGGATTGACTATTGTACATTATTAATCTGTGTGAGTGAGTGATTTATTAATATTTGTGAATGAATGTGTGTGCATGTGTATGTGTGAAAAGTGTATTGTTTGCATGTCCATGGTTGTGTTTGACTGTGTGTGTGTGTGTGTGTGTGTGTGTGTGTGTGTGTGTGTGTGTGTGTGTGTGTGTGTGTGTGTGTGTGTGTGTGTGTGTGTGAGAGAGAGAGAGAGAGAGAGAGAGGTGATTTGATTGAGTGTGATTGATTCATTAATATTTGTGAGTGAAAGTGTGTGCGTGTGTATGAGTGAAGAGTGTATTGTTTGTTTGCATGTGTGCATGGTTGTGCTTGCAAGTTTGAATTTTTGTTTTGTGTATTTGTGTATGCATGGTTCGGTTCGAAAGTCTGTATGTTTTTTTTCTTTTTGTGTAGGTGTCTTTTTACAATCTTTTAGTGGTATTAACTAGCGATTTCTTTTTACTTACTCTATGCCCTATATACTAGCGGTATAAGCTAAACAGTTTTTAGAGATAAAACTCTTTACATTCGATTATCATGAAAACAAATCCCAGAGAACGGTAGACTGTACCAATGCATTATTAATTATTATTAAATTACAGTAAAAAAAAAATTATATTTCTTTTAACATTCAAGTCAACCCTGGGATAGCAGACTATATTGGTAGCATATAACTAGACAGTACAAAGGGATGCATGCAGGTAAGAAAAACTGGAATATGGCATATTTTAACATATTTTAACCCGATTTTCATTTTCAAGAAAATATTTTTTCTCTGTGCTTTTGAATGTAATGGATTATTCAGATCATTAAAAAAATCATTAATCCAAGGCACTCTAATATTATTAAAAAATATATAGAAAGCCTTTATTTCATCATGGCTTTAATATTTTAAAATCAGGTGACAAGTACTTGCACAACTATGCGTTGTGGCTAATGAGCCTTTGTCAGGGTGTGTGACCAAAGCCCCTTTTACACAGAGATTCCGGAAAATACACGGATAAAGTGACCCAAGATTTGACCCGGGTTCGTTTGATTTAGGTTCATTCACACTGCCAGTGATTTTCCGGAATCAGAGATTGCGTTCACACACAACCCCTAAAGACATGTAATGTCTTAGCAGCGTCTTAAGTTTGCTTATGAGCTGCGATCTCTCTCTCTCTCCACGCTTGTGCATTTTTTTTTCTTTCTCTGATTCGATCATAAACTTGCGCATTACGTACCGTTTCACAGCTGGCGAACGATCCCGCGCTTCAGCGTCATCACTACGACACTGCATTATTACGGCTTTTGTTCACACAGCGCGCGTTCCTGCTGCGTCACGTGATTGTTGCGGTGCGTTCAAATACAGATATTTATTTTTAAAAAGACAAGTTATTTCGAGTCATTTACCTCAAGTCCGAGTCAAGTCTCAAGTCATGAATATCAAGTCAAAGTCAAGTCAAGTCTTTTATTAATATTTGTCAAGCAAGTCTCAAGTCCTAAAATTTGCGACTTAAGTCTGACTCGAGTCAAGTCATATGACTCGAGTCCCCCATCTCTGCAACCGAGGTATGCAGCAAAGCATTTGTGAAGCCACAACACGCACAACCTTGAGGCGGATGGGCTACAACAGCAGAAGACCCCACCGGGTACCACTCATCTCCACTACAATTTGCACGAGCTCACCAAAATTGGACAGTTGAAGACTGGAAAAATGTTGCCTGGTCTGATGAGTCTCGATTTCTGTTGAGACATTCAGATGGTAGAGTCAGAATTTGGCATAAACAGAATGAGAACATGGATCCATCATGCCTTGTTACCACTGTGCAGGCTGGTGGTGGTGGTGTAATGGTGTGGGGGATGTTTTCTTGGCACACTTTAGGCCCCTTAGTGCCAATTGGGCATCGTTTAAATGCCACAGCCTACCTGAGCATTGTTTCTGACCATGTCCATCCCTTTATGACCACCATGTACCCATCCTCTGATGGCTACTTCCAGCAGGATAATGCACCATGTCACAAAGCTCGAATCATTTCAAATTGGTTTCTTGAACATGACAATGAGTTCACTGTACTAAAATGGCCCCCACAGTCACCAGATGGCACTTGGTGTTTTAAGCCCCCAACGGCGCCTTCCAGGCAGCGAGGGGATGGGTAGGTTTAAGGTTGAGGGTAGGGTTAGCTGCCTCTAAGGAGCCATTGGGGGCCTAAAACACCATAGAGCGTCACCAGATCTCAACCCAATAGAGCATCTTTGGGATGTGGTGGAACGGGAGCTTCGTGCCCTGGATGTGCATCCCACAAATCTCCATCAACTGCAAGATGCTATCCTATCAATATGGGCCAACATTTCTAAAGAATGCTTTCAGCACCTTGTTGAATCAATGCCACGTAGAATTAAGGCAGTTCTGAAGGCGAAAGGGGGTCAAACACAGTATTAGTATGGTGTTCCTAATAATCCTTTAGGTGAGTGTATAGTTTATATAGTATTTACATTTATATATTCAGAGTTATAACTATATATTCAGGATTTAAAAATATATATTCTGACAAATACTGAGATTTATATTTCTATATTTAGAGTTATAATTATATTCAGGATTTGTATTTATATATTGTTATAACTATATATTCAGGATTTACTTTTATATATTCAGGATTTACTTTTATATATTCAGAGTTATAACTATATATTCAGGATTTACCTTTATATGTTCAGAGTTATAAGTATATGTTCAGGATTTACTTTTATATATTCAGAGTTATAACTATATATTCAGGATTTACTTTTATATGTTCAGAGTTATAACTCTATATTCAGGATTTACTTTTATATATTCAGAGTTATAACTATATATTCAGGATTTACTTTTATATGTTCAGAGTTATAAGTATATGTTCAGGATTTACTTTTATATATTCAGAGTTATAACTATATATTCAGGATTTACTTTTATATGTTCAGAGTTATAACTATATATTCAGGATTTACTTTTATATATTCAGAGTTATAACTATATATTCAGGATTTACTTTTATAAGTTCAGAGTTATAACTATATATTCAGGATTTACTTTTATATATTCAGGATTTACTTTTATATATTCAGAGTTATAACTATATATTCAGGATTTACTTTTATATATTCAGGATTTACTTTTATATATTCAGAGTTATAACTATATATTCAGGATTTACTTTTATATATTCAGGATTTACTTTTATATATTCAGAGTTATAACTATATATTCAGGATTTACTTTTATATATTCAGGATTTACTTTTATATATTCAGAGTTATAACTATATATTCAGGATTTACTTTTATATATTCAGGATTTACTTTTATATGTTCAGAGTTATAACTATATATTCAGGATTTACTTTTATATATTCAGAGTTATAACTATACATTCAGGATTTACTTTTATATGTTCAGAGTTATAACTATATATTCAGGATTTACTTTTATATATTCAGGATTTACTTTTATATATTCAGAGTTATAACTATATATTCAGGATTTACTTTTATATATTCAGGATTTACTTTTATATATTCAGAGTTATAACTATATATTCAGGATTTACTTTTATATATTCAGGATTTACTTTTATATGTTCAGAGTTATAAGTATATGTTCAGGATTTACTTTTATATATTCAGAGTTATAACTATTCAGGATTTACTTTTATATATTCAGAGTTATAACTATATTCAGGATTTACTTTTATATGTTCAGAGTTATAACTATATATTCAGGATTTACTTTTATATATTCAGGATTTACTTTTATATATTCAGAGTTATAACTATATATTCAGGATTTACTTTTATATATTCAGGATTTACTTTTATATATTCAGGATTTACTTTTATATATTTAGAGTTATAACTATATACTCAGGATTTACATTCATATATTCAGTTATAACTATATTCAGGATTTACTTTTATATATTCAGAGTTATAACTATATATTCAGGATTTACTTTTATATATTCAGGATGTACTTTTATATATTTAGAGTTATAACTATATATTCAGGATTTACTTTTATATATTCAGGATTTACTTTTATATATTTAGAGTTATAACTATATACTCAGGATTTACATTTATATATTCAGTTATAACTATATATTCAGGATTTACATTTAAATATTTTTATAACTATATATTCAGGATTTGTTTTTATGTATTCAGAGTTTTATAGCTATATACTAGTATTTACATTTATATATTCAGTTAAAACTACATTCAGATTTACATTTAAATATTCAGCATTTATAAATATATATTCTGACATAACTATATACTTGGATTTACATTTATATATTCAGGCTTATAAATAGATATTCAGATTTGTATCTATATATTCACAATTTACATATAATTATTTCTTGTTTGGCCTCCCATTATATGTGTGTATGTGTAAATATATATGAAGAGTTCAGATGCAAAAGCCTCTGAGTGCCATCTGAAATTTTCTTCTAGAATGATCATTTTTATCAAGCTCGTATATTTAAGTTCAATAATTTCACTTAAATGGCAATGAAAATGACCTATTAATTGTCATTTAAGTGAAATTACTTAAATGTATGAGTTTGATAAAAATGATTCTAGAAGAAAATTTCAGATGGCACTTACAGGCTTTTGCATCTGAACTCTTCATATATATGTGTGTGCGCATGCATGTATTTTCCATAAATCTGTGATTGCACTTCAATGTTTCCTTATATACACACACACACACATCACATGACATGCACAGTAAGCCTGAATGAAGGAGACCGTCTCAGCTCAAGCATCTTTATTGTGAGCACATGTTCCTCCAGAGAGAGTGTGTGTCAGTGATGAACATGATCAACACAGGGTTTAGGAGTTGGCATTGGGACCCTTCTTCTTCCCGAATGTGGGAACCACGTTAACGAAGCGACGGTTGTACTGGATGCGACGCTTGGCGCGGCCCGTCTTCTTCTTCTTCTTCTCCTGTTTGTCCACCTACACACACACACACACCTGGAGTTAGCCAACAGAACTGCATCTGAGACTACAGCAAATACATTTGATTTCAGAATAATAATAAACACTCGACTCACTTTGGGTGTCTGTCCTCTTACTTTACCGGCACGAGCCAGAGATCCGTGAACTTTACCTGAACACACACACACACACACACACACACATTACAACTGAGAACATTCAGGGCTGGGTTTCCCGAAACCTCCTTAACGCTCCGTCGTTCTTCAGTTACACCTTAAGCTGTACCTTATCGTTAATACGTGTTTCCCGAAGCGTTCTTAGTTAAGAATACCTTCTGTAAGTCATGTGTTCGTGAGGCTGGTCTGGACCACTCTTAGCTTTACCTCATCACTGTTGATCTCAGTCTATATGAATATAACTCTGCAGTTTTAATACAGCCAGACCGTGCTCAGTTAGGCTAACTCAAGTGTTTTCATGCAAAGAACAAAATTGTCATTACACTGATTGTTGTTAGATTTTTTATTATATTATTATAGCCTACAATATTATTAATTTAATTAAAGAGCGCTTGTAAAGGCCAGTGAAAGCACAGGCTACTGTCAGTTAAGTCCTATTCAGATGCTAATATTGTTTCTCATGGGCTCGTCCGGTATTATAAACATTTACAGGGGTAAGTCTGTGATTTAGTGCCGTCCGAATCCATAATATCAGTGTTTTTCTCACCCAACCCGCGTAAAGATCCCCGGCCAAATTAGTACCTCCTGTTTCTGACAAACAGGTCGTGTGGGGATTGAATTGCGTCTGAATCCGCATCTCTGAGTTTTCAAGAAGAGATTCAAAACCCACTGTTTAAACCCTGTTTGATCACTGCAGGGCACCGTACGTCAGATGCACACTTATCACTGAAA
>NC_138743.1:1077044-1117044 GCF_965113295.1 Leuciscus leuciscus | reverse complement strand
ATGATCAAGAAACATTTATGATTATTATCAGTGTTGAAAACAGTCATTTTTGTGTGGAAACATTGACATTTTGTTTCTCAGGATTCTTTGATGAAAATAAAGTTTAAAAGTACAGCATTTGTCTGAAATAGAAAGCTTTTGTAACAATATACACTATAATTCGAATTATTAAAAAAAATGTGGACAGAAATTAATACTTTTATTCATCAAGGATGCATTAAATTTATGTTACAAAAATATTCTATTTCATATAAATGGTGTTCTTTTTAACTTTCACATAATCAAATAATCCTGAAATAAAAATGTAAATAACTGTTTTCAACACTGATAATAATCATAAATATTTCTGAATGGTCCGAGGTTTTATTGTCCCGAAACACTAATCTCTGGTGTACTTTACGGAAGCCCGGACGCGTTTTCATGATATTCGTGTTTCTGCATTCTCTTAAAGTTACTGTAACTGTTTATCATCTTCTTACAGATATGAGACTAAATGTTTAATGATATCTTAATAAATGTTTAGCGCCAGATATGAGCAGAAACTCGTGTGAGAGTGAGTGTGTCGCGTGCGCGAGCGCCGTGTGGGTCACGCGGAGGAAATAAACGCGTTTAAAGGCTTAAACTGAGACATTTCGGCACAGGGTTTGAACATAACACACTAATAACGCTTATGAATCCAGTCCATGCAGCATTTAAGTACATTAAAGACGATAAACGCGATTAATAAGTGATTTGATTAGCAGGCCTTACATTGGATGATGCTAGTCGTTCCACAACTGGACGAGGAAAGGAAAGTGCGCATGTGCGGCGCAAAGAACTCTGGGAAACGCGCAGCCCACGTGATCGTGACGTGTGCAGCAAGGCAAAATACATTTTTTATTGAATAAAAATTAACATTATGCGTGCGCGTTCGCTCAAATGCAGATATTGAACGTCATACAATGATGCATACACACACAAATCAGAAAAAGAACAAGAAAAAAGAGAAACAACAACAAAAATTAAACAATGTTAATTTTATTAAAATAAGTGGAAACTTTGGGAACCACATTTCCTACATTTTATAATGACTTGAAAGTATACACAAACCTTTTGGAACAAATTATTTAAAACAAAAAACAAAACAAAAACATGTATCCTGAAATGTATATAACTATGTGATGTTTTAATGTGTAACAATGCAATGCATTTAGTTTTTATGTAATTGAATAAAATGTATTTTAAAAATGTAAATAAAAAAGAACAGATGTGTGCAAACATTTTGAGAACACTAATAAAGACCAGAAGATTGTGAAGAAATGCTTTATTAATGTGACTGGAAGAACCATGAGAGAACGCTCCTGATAGCGGAGTATATAGGCTATATCTCAAAGAGTACATGTTAAAATTATTATCCAGTACAAAATGTCGATTATTATTGTGTTTGTTTCCTTCTTGAGCATCAGTCCCTCGATGAACACATGATCTCAGCGTCATCATATACAGTCACTGTTGAGAAGATGCTGGAAAACCAAAGAAAATCATCTGTGTTCATACGCTCACGTTCTCTGGGAAAGAAGGAAAATTAGGCTTTTAAGACTTTTAATTTGACTGACACACATTTTTAAGAGGCCAATGGTAAACAAAACCAGCCCGAATATATCAAACTGTACAAAAGTAAAATTAGTTAAAACATGATTTATATTTTGATGTAAGATGAGAAATAAGCAAAGCTTTTATCAGTGAAACGCGCGATTTAGCGGAATAAGCCCCGCCTCCTAAATAAAAGAGCCAATCATTGACCGTGTTCAGCGCGGCGCCATGACAGGTTTGAAATCGGGGCTGTGAGGGATTATAGACTTGCTGTGTTTTTAATGGCATCCGCTGTAAAAAGATCCTAGATCACTTATTTTCCACAGCTGACATTTCTTGTAAACATTTTTGCTGTGTTTCGTCAGCAGAACAATTCAAAAACACATTAAATAACAGTACAACCCACTGAAGAGATATGTACTCCTCACAGCATCGCGTTCATTCCCGCGATAAATCAAAAATGGCGCTGCTGTGAATAATGTCGTTAGAAGCTCGTCACTGTTCTGAGACTCGCGCTTATGACTGCGCATGCGCGTTGTTGACTGGTCCAGCCTGAAAAATGTAGTAAATGGTTATGATTAACATTTAGGAGACAGTTGTTGTCAGATTTTATTGGTGATTTAAAATCGCAAGCTTGGTGAACAGCTTTGGAGAATCTGATGTGTTGTTCAGAGAGATGACTGAGGCGTTTCCAAGATGGCCGCCGAGTGGCATGACTTGGCTTTTCTCCACTGACATCAGACAGTTCTCAATATACAATCTCAGATGCTATAGAATAAAACGGTTAGTTTGTTGCTAAACAAAATGCAAATAGTACATTTAAAGCAACAGTTTAGACAGGGCTGCCAACTTTTGAGTTTAGCTTGGAGCGAGAATTATGGGGTTGTTTTGTAAAAAAAAAAAAAAAAGTATATCACAATAAGTGTATTGTGATTGTCAAAACATTTGGTAACTAAACAATTTCATTAAGTTTAGTGACAACGTTATAGTTTTTACGTGGTACATAGGCTACTGTTTTAAATATTTTGCTTGACATTTCGCGATTTCAGTTCAGTTAAATTCTTGTGATTTGATTCCTATCTTGATTCAATATTGATTCGTTTGGATAATTACGTACAGTAGGTAGGCCTACATGTACATTTTTCTTAAAATAAATCTCACCTAATGCTGTAAACATACAGAGAGCCCTGTCAGCTGGTAGTATTAAAGGTTAAAAATAACTTGAATATAATGCTGTTATAATAACGTTATATTTTAACGATACAAGTAAAAATATATGTAATAGTGCACATATTTAGCAAAATACTCCTCTCTACAGCTAATTTTTCTAGCCAACTCATGTGCTATGGTCATTAAATGGCTTTCCTGAGGTGAATATGACGTTGTTCTCCAGCTTTTGACCTCTTTCCGCGGTTGAAAAACACTGATTGATCAATATTATGTATGAGGCATATACATTTCACCAAGTTGTACTGTATCTTCCAACATGCCTATTGTTCACTCGTGTTTTAGATGATCGGTTCACGTGCCGCTTGAACTGAGGCGCTGCGATCTGTCGCGTCACATTTACAAGAGCCAAAATAGTATTTATTGTTTGAATTTCATAATAAAATTGATGTGTCAATAGCGTGAGAGTGGGCAGCCCTGTATAGATATTATAATGTTAGTGTAAACATTCAAACAGCCGCATGAGTAAATGAACCACATTCACAGGCGTGTAGGATGTCAATCTCTTTATTATGAAACCAAGTCAAAATAAAAAAAAACGTCTTCATGTCACGTTTATCTCTGAAAATAGGATCACATTGATTGAGGAGAGCAGATTTCATCTCAAAGTGTTGCATTCTCAACTCCTTCCACACAAATGTAAATCGTTCACCGAACACAACTAAACCTCCAAAAGCACTAAACCAATCAAGCTTCATTAAAAACTCAGTTGCACTTAGACAGAGGGAAGGGGGGAAAGCTGACTTGAACAGAAGAGAACACAGAGACGGTGTGTGTGTTGCAGCAGTTCGAGCGGGTGTAAAGATGCAGGACTCCTGATGGTCATTATGTGGGAGGCGGAGGGTAGTACTGGTTATACTGACCGTATTGACCGTACTGACCCCAGGAATTCTGACCTCCCCACGAGTTATATTGCTGGAAGAGAAACAACAGATGGTTGTGAGTGTACAGTTGTATAAATAGGGTTCGCACAGGTACTGTAAAAGGACATTTTTTAAAGGTGCAGTGTGTAATATTTAGGAGGATCTGTTGACAAATGCAATATTACATAACTATGTTTCCAGTGGTGTATAAAGACCTTACATAATGAAGCGTTATGTGTTTATTAGCTTAGAATGAGGCGTTTCTCTCTACACACACCGCGGGTCCGCTTACATCCACATGTTTCTACAGTGGCCCTGAGCGGACAAACGCATTTCGTCACCGTGTTGTTCTTCACGCTAGCTAAAGTCAGCGAATAAAACACTGACACAATGATGAAAAAGTAATAATAATATTCGTAATAAATCGTTTTACTGAATAATTAAGTAAACCTAATTTCTTACATCTTTGTAAAGAAACATCATTGTTTAACTGGCTAATCTCTGCTGTCTCAGACTACGACATCACTTCCTGTCGGTCACCGTAACTTCTGTTGGGTGCAATTCACAACCTCACCACTAGATGCAGCTAAATGTTACACACCACTTTGAAAGCACTAGTTTTTGGTTTTCAAGGAGTCCAATCAGAGATCTCACCAATCAAACAATATCCATTACCTTCAAATTCTAAAAAAAAAGGTAAATAGATGAATAAAAATAAACCAAAAAAATGTTTTACAAATAAAGTGCAGAGGATGCAATGACTGCGGTAACTTTAAAGGGATAGTTCACTTTGAAATTAAATTTTGGTATGTTTTAGCTTACCTCAAGGGCATCCAAGATGTAGGTGTCTTTTTTTCCGCAGTAGTTTCAATTTTGATATTTTTAGGTCAAACCGTTCTTGTCTGTCAGTCATATAATGCAGGTCGATGGTCACTGTCTCAAAGAGCATGCACAGAGTCCAAATTAAAACAATTCCCCATCGCAAGTACACATTGATGGCCTAAGACACGAAACGAGCGGTTTGTGTGAGAAAACGAACAGTATTTATATCGTTTTTACCTCTTGAACACAGCCATGTCCAAGTGATCTGAGAGCGCGGGCGGGTTTAGATATATACACTAGATGTCGCCTTGGCTACGGTTTCTTTCCAATGAACTGCAGTAGCCAAGGCGACATCTAGTGTGTATATATCCAAACCCGCCCGCGCTCTCAGATCACTTGGACATGGCTGTGTTCAAGAGGTAAAAACGATATAAATACTGTTCGTTTTCTCACACAAACCGCTCGTTTCGTGTCTTAGGCCATCAATGTGTACTTGCGATGGGGAATTGTTTTAATTTGGACTCTGTGCATGCTCTTTGAGACAGTGACCATCGACCTGCATTATATGACTGACAGACAAGAACGGTTTGACCTAAAAATATCAAAATTGAAACTACTGCGGAAAAAAAGACACCTACATCTATGATGCCCTTGAGGTAAGCTAAAACATACCAAAATTTAATTTCAAAATGAACTATCCCTTTAACCATTTGAAAGGATACCATGACAAAGATATCGCTTTATTCAAACTGATTTTTTTTCCTCAATATCTGATTGAGCTGAAGAATGAAAGCAGTATCATATACTAGGATATTTATAAGCAATATCACACTCATAGCCATGAGAAACGGCTGTAGCGTTGATTCTGCGTGAAAACATTGTTTTATCGCTAAAATTAAACACTAATTTCACATATTTCCCTTCAAAAATTCAAGCGCTTTTCAAGTACCTTTTCATAAATTTGGCTGTTTAAGGACTTAGTTCAAAAAGTCAAATTACAGCACTTTAAAGGTGCTGTATGAAACTTCTTCACTCTACTAAAGCATAGAAACACCTTCTGTTTGCAGATATTGAGGACACATGCTGAGTTCACACACTCGTTTCTCTGAAAACACTTCTACTGCCAGTTATTTTACTGTGTAATGTGTGTTTCCAGGCTGGAATGTGTGTTATTGTTTTGGTCTGTGATACTGCATGTTGCAGATTTTCATTGTCCCATGCGCTCGTTCCTGTTGCAGTGAGCCGTGTCGAGTCTGAGGAGGCGGGAGAAACGACCATCTCTGATATTTTGATTTGGACTGCAGTACCCATGTCCACCACTAGTTGTCATTCTTACAGACTGCACCTTTAAAGCACCTTGTACGAACCCTGTATAAAGACCCATGTTCAGGCACCTACACGGTCAGAAACGGTGATAAACTGACCTGATACCAGTTGTTATAGTTGTATCCTGCATTGTTGGCCTGCATGTCCATCATCTGACCCGAGGCTGCTGATTGGTCGTCTGTTCGCTGTCTCTTTGCATCCGGCTCCTCTGAGCTGCATCACACCAGACAAAACACTCATCTCAAACTTTTTGTGTTACAAGTTCTCTCAAATTGTTGTTTTAAATATGCAAAGTAGCCATCTTATTAAATATACACTCATTTGCATACATTTTCAAAACAGAAACCTGAAGACTGGATAAAGTCAGATTCATAATTACTGTGTGATTTAGTTGATGTATTCAAGTTTTTATCCAGGGGGGGTTTTGGATTTCTCTTTTGCAGAAAATAGTCGACAGACTGAAATATGTTTTCAGGAATAACATGTCCTGCATATCAGGCGAATGATATGAACAAACCTTCAGAATATAGATATGAATAAAACTCTAGTTTGGTGTGTGTGAAGCTGCTGAAGTGGAGATTTATGACTCAAACACGCTGCATTTAAAGTCCCCCTGTGGTGAAAATCCAGCTTTTAATAATGTATTAACTATTTTAAGACAAACCATATGTAAATTCATAAGTCGACACCATTCCAGAGTATTTTCTCCATAAAGCAACACTAAGGAACGTTTCCTCTGCGGTCCCCCTACAACAGGGGTGCAAGTAACTTTGGCCGCGGGCCAATATTTTTTTTAGCCAGTAGATGGCGGGCCAGCTACACGGAGTAGGCCTATGGATACAAATTCCATGGATCATTTGTTCAATCGTTTTTTTCAAATTAAAACCAAAAATAAAAAGATGAAAAACGACTTGTTTTTCCATTATTCGTTTTTTCATTTTAGTTCAGGAAATAAATAAAGACGGGTTTTCTGATTTTCTGATTGTGCTCAGATCAAAAATAGAAAAAAAATTACTGGATTAGACACATTTTAATTTTAATTTTTAATTTAACACCTTAGGCATATATCAAGGAAATCATTTTAAACAGATCAAGTACTATTGTGGTAACAGATTATAGCCATTTTAATAAAGGTGTGAATAGCAATCATGCCTCATTCGCTTACAGTCCGACTTTATTCCTTTTTTATTATTATTATTTATTCGGGACACACACATACACACCTAAGGTTTAAGGAGGTCTGCGCGGGACTGGTTTTTTTTTTCTTTTTTGTCCCGCTCCCACAAGGTTCTATTCAGCAACCGCTTAAAATACGGTGTTCTCCCGCTTTATTTCCCGACCTGACGGGTCCACAAAATTTAGATCTCGTTTCCAGAATCTCACATTCACACTCTAACGGAAAGGAGATTAAGTAGCCTATAATAATTATAAATACTATACAAAAATTGTGTTCGTGTCAATATATATTAGGCTATTTTAACATTGTACTGTCAGCAGAGAAAAAAAATGCCACAGAAAAAATTTTGGAAATATAAATAACAAATTAAATAGGACAAAGCCTATCACTCAAATTTCTAAGCAACATAAACGAAAATCATATTGCCCTACTGACTACTGAAGTAGGCTATTTTCTGCTGAACTATTTAAAACATCCTTGCAAAAAAAGAATGTTGTTGACTGACAATGGTTTCAGTACCAAACAGCTCCTCAGAGGTGTACAGGTGGTCAGAATTACAGTAAGTGCGGATACGCTGTCAAAAGATGTCGGGAGTGCGAGTGGGCTATTGTCAGTCAGACCGTCCGCTCCGTCCAGAGTACACCAGAGTTCTGACCGCTACCGTCTTTTGACGCACGAATGGACACAAAGTGGTCAAGCGTATAACTAGACGCGGCAGGCGCGAATTTGACACGCTATTCCCGTCCGGTGTGAACGCACAGTTATACTTTAAAATGTAATCCCGCAGCGCGACTACAGCTTTTCTCAAATAGTGGAAGAGTTTTGTGCAGCATTTAGAACTTCCAAAATAACCCGGCGGGCCAGAAAATATTGCTGGCGGGCCGCCAGTTGTCGTTCCCTGCCCTACAGGTTGGAAGCAGAATTGTCCATTACCGCTGTCTTAAATCATTCCGCCGCCCGCAGCCTACCGTCACACACACACACTCACTGTTTATCCAGCACAGGCTTTGAATGAACGATGTCCACAGACAAGGTAGAGTATGTTGCATGATTTCATGAAAGTATGATGTATTGCAACATCAGAAACGAAGAAAAACGGATTAATGACTATTGTAACGCTTGACGTAAAGCAAGTCAAATTTGTAGTTTTCTTACGTCTCATTCGAACTACAGAAACGCGACCCGATCTGGCAAACTTGCAGAGTGTGGTTATAGCAGATATAGGGCCGCAGAGCGACTGCAGAAGTGCCGTTCACCCTGTTACCACTTGATAAACCACTGATACGATTTTGGAAACATTATTTTAAGGTAAAAAAATGTTCCTTAGTGTTGCTTTAAAACTGTATTGTAAAACTGTAAGTCTCTCGGCTCTGTCATACGTGAACACAGTTGAGAAAGAAACCGGATGTTTGTCAGTTTTATCTGTGAATTCGGTCCTAAAGTGACATCAGCCTAATATTCCTACTGTTGTCCGTGTCATTAATGTGAATAAAAACAACAAAATACAGCTTTGACAAAGATAAAACTATCTAATTTCTACAGTGAACAAATAGTGATTTACATTTAGGCCTAATTATTCATGTCTGTACCTGAATACTGTTAGACTTTGTAACTTTATTTAGTTTTAATCTCTGCTTGTAATTTGTGTATTTGTTCTTATTTTATTACTGTCTGTTCACTTGTTTTTAATAATGTTAGAACTTTATCAGCTAGGCTAGTAGTTTCTGATGCGGTGTGATCCGATCCGTGGCTCAAAAACTGTAAATGATCTGAACCGTGAACTTTGTGATGCGTTCCAGCACTAGTAGCAAGCACATATTCCCACGATCCTGCGTCTCTTACCCGTTCTCTGCTTTCCTCTTTAACGTCTCCTGCTCCGTCTCGAGCCGCTGATGCTGTTCGTATGCCGCCACAAGCCTGCGGGTCAAAACAGTAAAGTTAAAGACAGCTAAACTAATGTTCAGGGTAAAGGTCTCTACACACTGAGGCAGAAATTTATACACGTTAAAAAATAAATACGACCTCACGTTGTCAATCTCCTTTACACACTGCCTCCGAAACATTCGTCAGTCATACAAAAATTCAGATTGGGTTCGATTTGCTGCGTTTTCCGCATTCGTAGCATTTTGAGGCGTTTTGAATTCAGAGCCACCGAATGATGAATAAACACATGAAAATATGGGACTCGGTGTGCAAGGAGCTTAAAGGTGCAGTCTGTAAGAATGGCAGCTAATGGTCGAAATCGGTACTGCAGTCCAAATTCAACATATCAAAGCTCGTTGTTGTTTTAACCGCGGAAAGACGTCAGTACACTCCGTTTTTCAAGTTCAAATCCTCCAACGTTAATCTACTAACTCTCCTGACTGCTTTGTTGGACAAAAATGGCGGATTCGGCAGATGGCGGATTATGATAGGTCAGATTACCTGTCAATCAAACTCCCTGCGAAGGGTCTATTGACAACGAAAGCAGAGGACACTTACAGACTGCAAGTTAATGAGTAGATTTATCCACGTCTTAATATGCTATCGTTCATATTTTTAGATGGATCGAGGCTTTTCAGGTTGTGTGGAATCTGCCATCTCAGACCCAGTGTGTTCGTTTCCATGGCTACAATACGCTGTGTTTTCCGACAACTGGCATCCTGGGGTGTCGAAATACTATTGGCTGAACTGGCAGTGGGCGGAGTCACACAGACCAAAACAAAAATCGACTGATAACACGTAACGTGTAAAATAATCAGTAAAATAACTGGCTGTATGTAGAGAAGTGTTCTTCAGAGAAACGAGTGTGTGATCTGAGCATGTTTCCTGAATATCTGCAAACACATGGTGTTTCTATGCTTTAGTAGAGTACAAACGCTACTACACACAGCAGCTTTCAGAATAGAGGACAGTTACGTACACGTTGATGTCACTGCCGAAGTCCTCGAGGAACTCGACCTTGCGTTGGGAGAAGGTGACGCGTGACTCGAGAGGCATCGAGCTGTTCAGCGCTCGGTCGAAGCACGCGATGATCTCCGGCTCGTTCTGCTGGACGTCTCCGCTGTACTCGAGCTCAAGCAGGTTCAGGTACAGCTTCGGGTTCGTCTGCAGGCGCAAACACACACACACACAGTCAAACCAGAGTGTATTCAGACACCTTCAACTAGTGATGCGTGTCACACGACAAATGAACCAAAGACTCGGAAGGTAAATTAAATATTTATGTTCCCTGTAAATTATCTTTGGCTGCAATATAATGATTTCTTAATTCAAAATATGACCAAGATTGCGGGGAATTTGGCTGTTAAAAGTATAACATTTAAAGCCACTTAAATTAACGAAATGACTCGAATAAAGATTTGTTCATTCTGATGAACGAGAGTCACAAAAATGATCCCAACTTCCCATCAACATTTCTCACATTATCAGTTTATTTTCTATAGTTTAGGAGATGGTGATAAAATATGAGCAGAACTCAGTTGATATTTGACTGGTTTTGTCCGTCCTTCTGTTAGACTGTCTCACACATGAATTATATTGAATATCTGTCAGCTGTTAAATTTAACTACACAATTAGATAATACCAGTTTAGCTCAACCAATCACCAAGCAATTTTTTTATACTGCAAAAAAAAATTGACATAAATTTTTTTTTTTTTACAAAAATTGCAATTATTAAAAAAAATTAACTTGTCAAATTAAATGGATAATGCATTGTTATATTGGTGCATACAAATGAAAATACTTAAATATTTGTGTTCATTCAGCGAAAGTAACACGACCTCGTCTTTTTCGACGGCCTCCATCAGCACTTTCTTGGCCTTCCCGATGCTCTTCTGCACTTTGACCATCTGTCTCGCCAGTTTCACTGCGTAGAATGAGGACTCGCTGCTGTTCTTCCCGTTAGTGATGGCATCCCGCAGCAAAGCCTCGGCTTCATCCATGTTCCCGTGCCGGCGCTCCAGACTCACCCGTCTCAACCTCACCATGGCCAGTCCTGGGACGCCCTCCTCGAACGCCTTCAGGATGCTCCGGGCCTCATCGATGCTGCCTGTCGGGGCACCAGATTTACAGAAATCAGTGTCAAACACGCATGCATGCGGTGCACACACACATAAAGACATACTATACACACTACCAGTCAAAAGTGTTGGATCGCTAGATTTTTAGTTTTTAAAAGGGGTCTCTTCTGCTCACCAAGGCTGCATTTATCTGATTAAAAATAAACAATTTTTGTTTTGTTTTGTTAAATGACCATTTAAAATGACTTTTCTATGTGAAATATAGTAGAGTGTAATTTATTCCTGTGATCAAACCTGCATTTTCAGCATCATTACTCCAGTCTTCAGTGTCACATGATCCTTCACAAATCATTCTAATATGATTTGATGCGCGAAAATTGTTTTAATCGGTTGTTTCCATTTTTTCAGGATTCTTTCATGAATAGAAAGTTCAAAAGAACAGCATTTATTTGAAGTAGAATCTTTCTATTTCAAATGAGCTGAAGACTGGAGTAATGATGCTGAAGCTCAGAGGAATAAATTACACTTCACTATATATTCACATAGAAAAACAGCTGTTTTAAATTGTAATATTTCACAATATTACTGTTTTTTTTACTTTTAATCAAATAAATGCAGCTTTGGTGAGTAGAAGAGACTTCTTATAAAAACATTTAAAATCTTACAGATCCAGAGCTTCTGACTGGTAGTGTGGTCAATCTCAACTGCATGATCGTCATAAAATGTAACTTAAGGCACGAAAATATTAAGATATTATAAGCATTAACATCATCATTTTCTGTAAAGCTTTTTTGAAACAATGTGTATTTATTGTGAAAAGTGGGATAAAAATAAATTGGACTTGACAAATTACCAGATTTTCTGGAAAATAAGTCGCACCGTGTCAAAATTGAATTGTTGAGAGAGAAAAAAAAACACATTGTATAAGTCACATTTTATTACTGTTTTCAAATTATGTAAAATATCGGTAAAAACAAAACATTTGGTTTTCGCCACAGAATAAAACATTTTAAAAGATAATTGCAACTTTTTATCTCACAATTGTGAGTTTACATCTCGCAATTCTGACTTTATTTCTCAGAATTGTGAGATAAAGTCAGAATTGCGAGAAATAAACTCGCAATTGAGAGTCACAATTATCTTTTAAAATGTTTTATTATGTGGCGGAAACAAGCTTCCATAGTAAACAGTTTAGTTCCCATCACTACAGAGAAAAAGAAGAAAAAAACCTAAATATTTAGAGCAGGAATGAAAAACATACAAGTATAAATGCCATTCACTATAAACGACAATATAAATGCCAAGCCAAAGCAAAACTAAGGCATTCTACAAATTTTGTGGCTAATTTGAAATATGTTCTTTGTGGAAATGTGTTATTTCAGGATTCCTCCATTTCCTCGAAAGGAACATCGCTACGACGCAAGTCAGTATAGAAGAATAAAACGTCATCAGCGTGCGCTAGTGGTAAATGAACAGCGCAAGATGAATCGCACTTCGGCATTTGTGGATTTTATGTGCGCTGGAAAAAGGAAGAAGTGAAAGAGGAGAATATGGATGTAGGAAAAGAGGCCAATTTTGCACATGGAGCTTGAGGCAAGTAGTTTTAAGTTTTGGCGTTGATCAATACGCCATTTTGTGTTGCATTTTTATCTACTTACATTCCAGAAAATACAGTACTTGATTTTTTAGTATTGTTTAAAGGGTTAGTTCACCCAAAAATGAAAATTATCCCAGAATTTACTCACCCTCAAGCCATCCTAGGTGTATGACATTGTTCTTTCAGTCAAACAATCATTTATATTAAAAAAATATCCTGGCTCTTCCCAGCTTTATAATGGGAGTAAATGGTGACAGATTTGAATAAAGTGCATCCATCCATCATAAAAGAAATCAGCCATATGGCTCCGGGGTTAATAAAGGCCGTCTGAAGCGTTTTTGTGGGAAAAATACCCATATTTATACCTTTATAAACCATAATCACTGGCTTCCGGTAAATGGCCGTACGCGAGTCCGTTCACTCCCATTATAAAGCTGGGAAGAGCCAGGATGTTTAATATAACTGTGTTCGGCTGAAAGAAGAAAGTCATTTACACGTAGGATGGCTTGAGCGTGAGTAAATTATGGGATAATTTTAATTTTTGGGTGGACTATCCCTTTAATACATGTTTACCAAGTCAACAGCGTAACGTTTTACCTTGCTGCTCCTCAAAGGCTGCCCAGAGCAGGTGAACGGTGGGTTTCTTGGGAAGGTGGACAGTGCACGCCTTCTTATAGATGTGCCGAACGCCCTCGGTGCTGTAGCTCTCCAGATACTTGGCATACTTCAGGAGAGAGAGAGAGAGCAACAGATAGGGAGAGAGAGAGAGCGAGAGAGAGCGAGTGAGAGAGAGCGAGAGAGAGAGCGAGAGAAGGAATAACAGAAGAAGAGGGAAAAGAACACATAAAACTTGAGCTTTCATTTCACATCCCCTGCACTGGTGAATTTCCACAAGATCGTTTTGAGAATTTCTGTTTTAAACCCATCAGCACCTTCATGGAACCAATAAGATAAGTTTCTGTAAGGTAGAAGGAGACGGAGAGGTGCAACGTAGTTGGCAAATGCTGCAGTCAAATCTTGTGTGGCAAAGCAGGCCATCCCCTAATATAACAGATACAGTCAAATATCAACGTTACACGCAAAGAGTGCAGCAAGTTTTTACTGTGGAAGTGATGATATCGTTGATGGGGAAGCAGAGGGTTGGACTGAGGGAATGGAGGCGGGGGACGCGAGCGCGTGTAGCTAACCTTGATCCAGAACTCCTCGTACAGCGCGCAGGCGATCAGGCAGCGCTCGAACAGAACCACCACGCGCTCCGGCGTCCCGTTCTCCAGCTCGAAGTCCAGGTACTCCCTCCAGTTGTGCAGCTGGGTCTTCTCCAGCGCCTTCACGTGGAAGTACGGGCGCTTGATCTGCAGGGGGGAACACAGCGCTCATCAGATGTAATCAGGTGTGTGTGAGTGAGTGAGTGAGTGTGTGTGTGTGAGAGTGAGTGTGTGAAAGTGAGCGAGTGAGTGTGAGCGAGCGAGTGTGTGAGAGTGTGTAAGTGCATGAGAGTAAGCGAGTGTGTGAGTGAGCGTGTAAGCACATGAGAGTGAGCGAGTATGTGAATGAGCGTGAGTGTGTAAGCGCATGAGAGTGAGCGAGTATGTGAATGAGCGTGAGTGTGTAAGCGCATGAGAGTGAGCGAGTGTGTGAGTGAGCGTGTAAGCGCATGAGAGTGAGCGAGTGTGTGAGTGAGCGTGAGTGTGTAAGCGCATGAGAGTGAGCGAGTGTGTAAGCGCATGAGAGTGAGCGAGCGTGAGTGTGTAAGCGCATGAGAGTGAGCGAGTGTGTGAGTGCGCGTGTGAGTGCGTGTGTGAGAGTGAGTGTGTAAGCGCATGAGAGTGAGCGAGTTTGAGTGAGTGTGTGAGTGCGCGTGTGAGTGTGCGTGTGAGTGTGTGAGAGTGAGTGTGTAAGCGCATGAGAGTGAGCGAGTGTGAGTGAGTGTGTGAGAGTGAGTGTGTAAGCGCATGAGAGTGAGCGAGTGTGAGTGAGTATGAGTGCGCGTGTGAGTGTGCGTGTGAGTGTGTGAGAGTGAGCGCGCGTGTGTGAGTGTGTGAGTGAGCGAGTGAGAGAGGGCGTGTATGTGAGTGTAGTGTGTGGTGATTGTGAGTATGTGAGTGAGTGTCTGTGTGAGTAGATTTTAACAAAAAATTAAACTGAAAACTAAATATATTTCGCTGTGATCAGTAAGATTTTCTGCGCTTTTTAAAGTAAGTCTCTTCTGCTCTCCAACTTTTTCACCGGCCAGTTTGACTTCTAAATTTAAGTAACCGGACATTCAGAACTTCTAGTAGGCAAAAAAATAAAGAAAAAAGAAAAAGATTAACTACGTAATATATAGGGGGTGTGACGGTTAGTATATAACCGTGAGACCGACGGTTATAGTTGAACACCGTCATTAGAACACTATAACCACCAAAACCGTGATATTAAAATATTTTTTACAACAATTTTTTTATCATAGAGAATGTTTAAATACTAATTAAAAACAATTGTTAACAGTCAGTGTTATTAATGGTCTACGTCGTTTCCTACTGTATTTGTTGCCAAGTTCCCCCTGACCGACCGCCAATCATTTGAGATAGAAATAAAAGCTATGACTATGATAGTGATGTGCCATCATTATGAGATTTATTAAACAAATGAAAAACATTAGCAATAATATACAACGTATCATTACCGATAACTGATCATGCAGTTTAAATACCCCTTGACTGGCCCCAAACATGTTTGATAAAAGAAACATATAGAGTGTGTATATAGCCTAGATGATGTGTATTACATTTTAGCTCAAAAACAATTGTAATAAAAGATAGGATCACAAGATGCGCAATATATCGGGAGACATGGTTTTTACCACTTAATGAAGTTTTGCTTTGTAGAAAGCGAATTTCGTTTTGTACAAATTGTATCTTAATTTTAATAAATGTTTCATCAACCAATTGCATGTATTTAATAAATAAAAAGCAAATATAGCAGACAATATAATAACCGTGACATGGATGCGCCGGCGCGCCGCGTTCACTTGCATTGCGAACTAGAGCGCATCTCATCGTAAATGAATGAAACTCAGCGTAGGCCTATGCCTCATACATTAGCATTAAACATCTTTGCTGCATCCTTTCTAGAACAGACAAGGGCTTTCTTGCAGCTCACATCAGCAGAGCATTGCATCGTCCATAGACCGCAAAACAATCAGCGAAGGAGGGCGGGTGCGGCTTTGAAATTTGGGCAAAAAACGGTGCGGATGATGAGTTTTGTGATGCGGTTGCGGATGAAATAATACCCCATCCGCGTATCTCTATCCATAACAACATTGAACACTACACAACTATTAATTAATTTATTTTTAATTTAGGCGATCAAGTAGCTAATCAGTGTCTGCTCGTTTATTCAAACTAAGTTGTCCTATAACAGACGAACGTCGCAACGGCATTAAAATTAAAGGCATAAACCTAAACAAGTTGTGTTCAAAATTTGAGGTTGATATCTCAATAAATGATCTTTCAGTGAGTGTTCGGCTGCAGTACCAAACGCTTCCACTAGAGGAAACTCGTCTCATTCATTTCCAATGCGTCATTTCTGACCGCGAGGAGCACAAGTATGACTATTTTTACAGGATCATTAAATCGGTTCGAATCATGTCCATGATTTTTTGTGTTCACATAATAAGTGCCAAAACCTTTACCAAGTTTCATACCATTCCCGTGAAATAAAAAATAAAAATAAAACGCAAAACATTTGAGCACCAGAGGGTTAAACATCCATCATAAACACTCACCCCCTCCTCGAAGGCCCATCGCTTGCTGACTTCATGCTCGTTGTGGTTGAACACCTCCTGCCGAGTCTCGATCACCTTGTGCCTCATGTTCTCGATCTCCGTCACTCTCTGGAGGGCAAAACACAGCGTCCTGAGCGTCGCGTCGTGAAAGCGCAAACATTTTATCTCGTCTGATGTCCAGCTACGCAAAAGGTCTACGTCACCATGAGTTTGACAGAAACAGTACGGTTTGCACACCCAGTGAATCAGCTGTGGCCCAAGCCCCGGTGCTGGGAAGGGACGGTGTCATTTCGTCACGAGCCCGTCCCACTTTAAGCCCAAGTCCCTGATTGGATGCCAACCTGGACCCTCAGGTTTTCATTGGCTGCTAACGGAAAGACACCTCTTCAAACCTGCACACGTTTTGCTTGTCTCCAGGATCAGCTAGACGCCCCTGCCTACCTGTGCCATGTTTGATAACCCCCACAGATGGCAGGTTGGCTCTCTTACCTTTGCGGGATCTGGCAGATCCTCCGTTCCCGGCGGAAGCTCTTCGCCAGGGGCGTCGTCTCCGCTAGGCTTGTTAGCATTAGCTAGTTCCACTCGCAGGGCCACGAACTCCTCCTCCGACAGGAAGTGCTTGGGGTTGTTGCTCTGCACGTGTTCTTTGAACCTGAACAAAGAGTCAAATTTAAAACCTGCACAAATAAAATAAACTACCGCATGACATCAGGAATCTCTCATTAGACGCGTTTCCATTACAGATTTGCGCAATTTTCTAAATGTCATGTTAAAATGGCTCATTCTAAGCTAATACAAACATAATGGTTCATTATGTTAGGTCTTTATACATCACTGAAAACAGTTATGTATGTGATATGGCATTTGTCAACAGATCCTCCTAAAATATTACACAATGCACCTTTAATGCCATCAGGAATTTCTCATTAGCCGCGTTTCCATTACAGATTGCGCAAACTGATTTTTCCCGCCATAAATATATTGACCTGAAGAGTGAAAGCTGTATCATATACTTGGATATGAGGAATATTATGCTAATAGCCAAGCAAAATATCTATATCTATATCAGACGGGCTGCAGCGTTAATCTTTCATGAAAAGATTGTTGAAATTAAATGTTTATTAGATATTCAGAGATTTGTTTAAATGATGTAGATGCGCATTTGCTGACTGTTGACGGTAAATGAGAAAGTATTTGAGCCTGATTGTTTGCCTTTTCTGTTACTTTTTCACATATCATTTATTTTATTTACCAGTTCTGTCAAACAAAGTATTAGATATGACTGACAGAGATCGTAAACTAATGAAGACGGAGAATGTGAGTCAGCGCTGTGTGATCAGGCGCTGGTGTTCTCAGAGCCGCCCGTCAAAATAAGTCCGGAGCGCCGTCAAAATAAAAGTCCCGCTTCCAACACATCGGCCAATCAGAAAAACTGATCGGCCGATGCCGATATTAAAAAAATGCCAAATATTGGCCGAGCACTACATCATAAGTGTTGAATGCGAGTGTATGGTGCTCACTTCTGGAAGTGCTGTGAGTACAGCTGTGTGGGGATGCAGAGGATCCGGTCGTACACGGCGGTGACATTGGCCAGCTTGTCCTGCTCCGTCTCCCAGGCGATGTAAGCCTCCCACAGGCGGTCCGAGCGGAAGTCCGTGCCACACGCCAGAACCGCGTGCTCATAGGACCTGAAGGAACACAAGCACAGCACTGAACAACGGCATCTGCATCTGGTTTTTTATTTAATAATCTTCGGAGTAAAGATCCTTGGCACACAGAGTCCGAAATTCTCATACGATAAAAAATTAAATACGACGTCACGTTGTGTCACTCACGTTCACACACTGCCTCCGAAACTTGCGTTCTCCTACACTGATGTCCGTTAAGGGCTAAAAACTAAAAATGAACTCCCAACACTTACTGCCAGATTCTGGAAGATTCAAACCGTGGCACAAGAGGATGTGGTCCTTCAAGAGTCACTCTCAATCTGCCTGTCTATAAAGCCTATAAACATACAGTCTTCATGTATCTTACTACACTTCAGCTTGTGATTCTCATGAAGTGGGGGACTCTTTCCCTAACCCGAGTCCCTGAGATCCCGATATCCTGCACGTCTGGAGACTCCAGGTAGTTCCAGTTCTGGAAAATGGTGGCGCTGGAGACTAAAAGGGTCCTGACGGTTTCACACTTAATACTTCACCTTAATTCTGTCGCAGTTAACATGTGTCTTTTCTTCTCCACCTGTTTTTGTCTGACCCAATGAGCATTTCACTGTCCAATGGTCATGCTTTAACTGCAATGTCTAGTATTGCATCCGTCTCATGGGCATTTAATAATGTTTGACTTTTAAGTCTGAGTTAAATCTCTCTTTTTTTGTGGCTTATTTTACCAGTAAAAGATGACGTGCCTAATTATGCACACCTGAATATAAGGCGTTTTTCACTTCCAGCCTTCAGGAACAATTATATATCACTTATAAACGATTAAATACAAAATGAATAGTAGTTAAGATTAATGTGGTTTGGAATTAGTCAAATGTGCCTGAAAAAATATATATAAGAAAATCAAAATGCCTAATAATTCTACAGTGAAGAAATAGATCAATTTACATTTAGTCTTAATTTCTATACCTGAATACTTCTGTTAAACTTTATTATTTAGTATTCATCTCTGCTTTTATCAGTTAGGCTAGTCGTTTTTGATGTGGTATCGAAGACCTTCAAGTGAGCTTTAAGTAATAAATGAAAAGCAGAGTTACATCCCTATATATATATTTTTTTTTTTTTTGCTACTCCGAAAAATGATCCGAGGCTCAAAAACCGTAAATGATCCGAACCGCAAATTCTGTGATCCGTTCCACCACTACTCACATGTGACTTGTGAACCAAGAAGAAAATGCAGACTGTTTCAGAACAAAGCAAACATGTGAAAACATGTCTATTTTAAGAAGTCGCGGTTAACACACAACAAGTTAAACTCGTCTATGAAACCCCTGATGTTCTTCCGGTTAGTGCACTTACGCTCTGATGCGGTTCTCCGCCTCCCCGTCGCTGGTGTCCTGGTTCTCTCGCAGGAACGTGATGTAATGAAGCCACAGGTCCACGCTGAGCGGGATGGCCTGAAGACCTCGCCGGTACACCTGCAAACATTCACATCGGTTCATTTCTTTTTAAAGCACCTTTATAAAGCAGGGTATATACAGGAAACATGGGAGTTAAATTTAACGCCTTTTAAGAGCCGTTTTAAAGGGGTCATCGGATGCAAAATTCACTTTTATATGCGATCGGATGTCGCGCTGCTATGTTTTCAGTAAGGTCCAAAAATAGATTGAATGTCAGTAAAAATTTGGTTTTCATTAAATTATTATTCTATAGGGCTGGATATTGACAAATTTCACAATTCGATTCGATTTCGATTCACAAGCTTGCAATTCGATTCGATTCAATAGATTATTTTGGATATCAGGAACAATACATGGCACATTTTCTCAAGGAAAACAACTCTTAACTAATGCTGTAAAACTATGGGACAGTTGTAGCCTATAGGGGCTTTATTAGCCTATTGAAGGTAAAAATGAACTGATTTGTATACAAACACTTAAATTACACTTATTTATTTTTAGAATAATAAAGTTATATGAAATTATATAAAAATTTAAATGGTGGCGGTCATAAACTTTCCAGATTTATTCCAACATGCATTAAATACTGAAGAACATTAAAACCATAATGAATATGTAATATGGTGCATATATTTAACAAAATTCTCCTCTCTAGAGTTAATTCTTCTCGCTGACTAACGAGTTTATGGTCACTGGATATGGATTTTCTGAGGTAAATGTGACGTTACATGACATTGTTTACTAACGTCTTTCCACGGTTGAAACACTGATTGGGCGACTCCATGTCACATGATACGGACTTCGATAAGTTGTACTCTATCTTTTAACACACTTTCAGAAGCTCATTCATGTTTATCTCACGCTGTAACTGGTGTTATTAAGGCGGAGAAGATCATGTGCTTCTCTAGAGCTGAGCCAGAGCGATCTCACGCCACAGCCACAAAACGGTTGTGTTTTTGAATTTCGTAAGAAAATGGACGTAATTTGAAATCTGAGACTTTGTTTCATATCAATAACAACAAAGCACAAAGATTATTGTGATTTATTGGATGGGATGCGCTACATGTTACATTCATTCATCAAGTGAGAACAGGATGACTAATCGATTCTTGGGATTTAAGAATCGATATCGGTTCGTAAAAATGAGAATCGATTAAAATCGCGAAATCTATATTTTTTTTTACCCAGCCCTATTATTCTATAACATCTTGTCTATCATCTCTGAATATATCTTGGCCAATTTCACTAGTTTAGTGCAGAAAAACAGTGATTTATAGTGGCAAGCTGAATTCTTCCTCTTCAAGAACACGCAGGGCAGAGCTGCCAGGAAAAGCCCATCGCTCTCCTCCTCTACACTACACAGACAGCTCACCTATCAAAATAACCCACATAACAGAACAAAGGTACATCAGTGTGCGTTTCCCTTGATCAGACTCACCTCATCAGCCATCTGGATGTACCCATGTTTCCTCTCAATATCAGCATATTTCTTCCAGTACCCATAACAGTAAGGATAGTGCAGGAAAAACGCATCGAATGCCTTCCTTGAAGCCACCAGGTGGTTCTGAGACAGAAGAAGTGCTGATGAATGCTTCGGTATTAAAGGGTTAGTTCACCAATAAACAGAAAATTCACTCCAAACCCATAAGACTCGTTTATCTTTCAAACACAAATGAAGATATTTTAATGAAGTCTGAAAGATTTCTGTCCCTTCACCAAAAACATTCATAAAGAGATTATAAAATAAAACAATATGAATGGAGCAAGTCTTCTGAAGAAACCCAATCGGTTCATATTATGGGATGCACCGATGTGAACGTTCAGCCGATACCGAATAATTATTTATATTTGAAAGCCGATAACCGATATATTGGCTGATAAATCTAAATCCACATTTTTATTTCATTTTTGAAAATCTGATTCCAAAAGCCACGTCCCAAACACACAATTATTAATGTTCTCATAATTATTTTATGAAGCTGATATTGACAGACGTGTTGCACTTTACTGTATTATCATTTTTGAAGTGATTCCAATCATATTTAAAGCAATTCAAAACCATGTTGAACATCTGAAGCGTCTCAGCTGAGGGAAATAATGCATTATTTATAGGCTTTAATACATCGGCCAAATTTTCCACTAATGCACCAAGGCAAATTTTGCCACCACTAATTTATATGATGATCTGATTTAATTTAAGCTTTTACTCGCACATAAACATTGATCAGCGAACGTACATAAAGCACTCAAACATGGTAAACAGAAGCTCAGCTGTACTGCATGCACGATCTCTCTTGTATTGCGATATATATATTGTGACGCCCCTAGTGAATAAACTTTCAAAGGAGGGACTTTAACAAAAATATCTTAATTTGTGTTTTGAAGAGTAAAGTCCTCAGTGATTTACCTCTTGCTCCACGTACTGCAGAAGGTAGACCCATCCGTTAAAGTCTTCCGGATTATCTTCCACGACCTTCGAAAGACGCTCGTATTCTGTGGGAAACTCCGGTTCTTGTGGTTCTGTTGGTTCTGCTGGTTCTGCTGCTGTTTCGGCTCCTGGTTCTGCTGGTTCTTCTTCTTCTTTGGGAGCGTCTTCCAGCTCCATATTGGAAGGGCTCTCGGAGTCTCCTGTCTGTTTCACCAGATCCGGCTCCACCGATTGGTCCGCGACGTCTCCGTTCGATTCCGTCGGCTGCCCGTCAACCGGGTTTGAGTTTTCCAGGACGGGATCTGAAGGACTGGTCTTCGGGTCAATGTTTTCCGCTGCGGATTTCAGATGCTCCAGCGAGAACAGCTGTAACTGTTCCACGGCGGTCTCGTGGGTTTCTGGTTCTGGGAGAGGGGGAGCCGGTGCCGTGGTCCAGTCGGGTGCGGTCGGTTCTGAGCCCTCCATCGCAGACGAGTCCCCGTTATCAGGGGCGTTCGTGTCCAGCATCCCGGTCATGGGCTCAGCTGAAACAAACCGATGGGAAACCGTTACGTAAAACAGGTCTTTGACCCCCAAACATGATCATCATCATCATTGAAGCGATGCGTTTTTGTGAGAGAAAAAATATCCATATTTATTTCTGTTAAATTAAAAAATATCCTGGCTCTTCCAAGCTTTATAATGATGCCTTAGATTTTGAAGCCCAAAAAAGTGCATCCATCCATCATAACAGTAACCAGGGGGTTAACGGCTCCAGGGGGTTAACGGCTCCAGGGGGTTAACGGCTCCAGGGGGTTAACGGCTCCAGGGGGTTAACGGCTCCAGGGGGTTAATGAAGGCCTTCTGAAGCGACGCCATGTCTTTTTGTAAGAAAAATATCCACATTTATAGCTTTATAAACTATAATCACTGGCTTCCGTCAACGACCGTACGGGAGTCTAGTTCCGGCGAGTGTGACCTCTGACCCGACACATGAGTAGTGTGACGACCAAAGCAAACAACAAACTCAAGCTCCTCCCACATCTCTTTTTAAAAATTCTCATTTTAGACTTTAAATTCGTGACCAGATTTTTTTTTTTTTTACTCTATCCTCTGCACTTCCACGTTCGTCAATACATGCGTCAGGTCAGAGGTCACTTCCACTGGAACTAAACTCACGTATGGCCATTACCGAGAACAAGTCATTAAAGTTATAAATATGGATATTTTTCTTACAAACACGCTTCACTTCAGAAGGCCTTCATTAACCCCTGGAGTCGTATGGTTTATTATGATGGAGGGACGCACTTTTTTGGGCTTCAAAATGTAAAGCTCCATTTACTCCCATTATAAAGCTTGGAAGAGCCAGGATTTTAACATAACTGTGTTCGGCTGAAAGAATAAAGTCATATACACCTAGGATGCCTTGAGGGAGAGTAAAATATGGGGTTATTTTAATTTTTCTGAAGACAACAATCATCTCTTAATACTTTTGCTTGCAAAATATGTCAGTTGTAATGCAATATGCGCTATTAGCACAAGATAATTTTCACAGATTTTAAAGCTTTGAGTTTTCAGCCTATTTAAACAGCAGGCTTGATTGATATGAATGAATCTACAAACTCTGTGCAAACCGCAAGTTTACATCAAATCAACTCAACTCAATGTTTTGGAATGTTAACTATATATAAAAAAACTTGAACATAAATTAAAACTTCAAAAACCTTGAGAGTTTATTTATGGTTATATTACATGTTTGTCGCGTTTCCTGATCAAACGACACACGATGGTTCGTCGAAGTTAGTTTGCTAAACAATAGTTAGCCTACTGATCAAAACAGGCTTTACAACGCGTTCGATTTGTTTTAAAAGGCTAATCAGTTTTCAAACCAGGAAAATATGATATACAATTGTGAAAACGTTTTCACACTAGCATCGGTCTGGTTTCGGCCTGCTCTTTTCACGCGTTAGCTGAACTGCTAACGACCCGACGCCGTTGGTTTACCTCAGAGTGTTCTAGAAAAGACCGCGCGCGCATCGCGGGAAATACACGGAGAGAAGGATACTTACCAGAATCTTCCATGAAACTGGGTTAAAACGGCAGATATTTGCACAACTTCTTCGAAGTTTTTATGCGGCTGATAACATGTGGTCGAACGGCCGCGCTCTATCGTATTCAACACCAGCTGCGACGAGGAAAGGACACGAATGCTTTGCGCATGCGCACTGCGCTATGAAACTCAAAACACAAAATAAAAGGCGCCGCGGCCCAATTTTTTATATTTAATTTTTTACCAATTTGGGATAAATAAGAAAGGCCATTTCCGCCACATGAAAAATAAATAATGCTTAAATCTTGATTATGACATAAAAAGTCGAAATTATTGAATACTAGATACGTCATAATTTTGACTTTTTTTGTCATAACTATAACACAAATGTCGAAATTGTGACATAAAGAGTCATAGTTATGACATACAAAGATAAAAATCATGACTTTTTATGTCATTATGAATTTTAAGCCAGAAATTCTACTTTATCTGCATTCACATCTAGTCTTAAAACATGTCTCTTTTCGTTGACTTTTAATTAATTGTAATGTCTTGTTTTGTTCTTCTCTGTTTCCTTTTATCTGTTATCTTATGGTCTTTTATTTTGTATTGTACAGCACTTTGGTCAGCCTTGCTGTCATTAAGTGAGCTTAACAGATCAACTGAACTGAACTGAATTCAACTCAAAATTATGATTTACAGAAGCATTATGTGTGGTGTGGCAGAAATGGGCTTCCATAAGATCCATAAGATTAGACACTATTTGACGTTTATTTGAAACACCTGACATCAAAGTGTAGTTACAGCACTATGAAAATTAAATTTGCAGTAAATGTATAAATGTATATGCCTTGTGAAACAATATCAACCGCGTTGAATGAAACTGACCCTAAAAATGGCCAAAACCCTTTATTTTTACTTCATTCATTTAGCACTTGAGAAATCAGTTCACTGCATATTAAGAACATGCATCCTGTCTATATGTGTTATACTGGCACAGAAGCTTTACTTTTTTGTTAAGATGACCTAAAACACAAGTGACCTAATGACCTAATTTTCTTTCATTAATTATTAAACAAAATATATTGTATAAACACAGGCTAGTATATTGAAAGGTCTTATTATGAAACTGATATTATAATATTGTATTACTTAGTTACAGCAATAGTCCTGTTTTGGTTGAATTGAATAACTGATACCAGAGTATTTTCAAGACCTTAGTTTTTGCATTATGATCAACATTTCAAACTATTCGGAAATAAATGTTGGGTTTTTCCAGTTCATGGATGTAAATCGCCTCTTGAGTTCAGGGTTAATAAATAAGGAAGTTCTTTTTGACATGCAAATAACACAGACATCAACCATTCATAGCTAAATGGCTGGTTAATTTACTTGCTACACGTGTAAAAGTCAATTTTTCGGGGAGAAAGATGCAAATATACTGTATGTATTTTAAAGGTTTGCGCGGTGATTCATGATGATGTGCAAGGCATTTTTTGAAATCGATGGCACGTCATAAGCTCCGCCCTTTTAACGTAAAAATGGCGCCAGTGAGGGATTGGAAGGACAGTTATGCAAAAACTCTCCGGTTTATGTGGTCGAATATTAAAAATGTTTAATTGCAATGCATATCTGTGAACGGGTATTTTAAAAAGAGTTGCCTTTAAAAAACCAACACAATTATATTCTTCCGAGTCTCAATGTCGTCCATTTCATTCATCTCGCGCTTATGAATCCTACTATAGCGAAGGCTCACATTCATCTTTTGAATATTAATTAGATCATGCGTGCGGCGACCGTTGCTGGATTAATAATTAAAGGGACAGTTCACCCAAAAATGAAAATTCGGTATCACTTAGTCACCCTCAAGTTGTTCCAAACCTATGAGTTTCTTTATATATATAAAGATATTAAAAAATATATTTTAAAGAATGTTGGTAATCGAACCATACTATGGAAAAATACTATGGAAGTCAACTGTCTGGTTACCAACATTGTTTAAAATATATTATTTTGTGTTAAGCAGAAGAAAGACACATTTTCATGGGCCAGTTGCATAAACATAGCCATTAAGATCTGGTATATGACGTCTATCAGTTATTCAAAGGCCATTCAGTCTTTTCAATATCAAAATAAGCCAAGTTTTTATGTAACTGATTTAAACAAGTTATGAACAGTCTTATAGAAAAACAAACTGTTGTCTAACTTGTAAGACTAGTCTTAGCGGTTTATGAAACCAGCCCCAAGACATTCTTTTATCTTGCTCAATTTATATTTAAGTTCGACATATAACTTTTTTCAGAATAAGACATGTTTTACACATCTGCAGTGTTGGGTAAGTTAATTTTAAAATGAATATATTACAATATTGCATTACTCCCTTAAAAAGTAATTGTGTTGCGATACATTACTTTTGCGTTACCTTTTCTCATCTGACTTTTCATCTAACTTTTTGTTTTTGTTTTGTTTTACATATATATATATATACACACACACACATATGTTTAATTCAGTTCTATTTCCTAATCCACCCACCTTTTGTCTGCCATTACTTTTAGTTGAAATAAATTAAACTTCCAAACAAATTTATTTGAAATATGTTTGATAACATCTTATTCTCTATAGCATCCTATAGAAACTTGATTTCACAGTTCTTCTCAAAAAATAATAATTCACAGGTTACGAAGAACTTACTTAAAATTCCCATTACCTCCAAAAACCAAGGAAATCCATTTAAAAATTATAAATGGTGTATATCCATCCAGTAAATTTGTACAACGAAGATTTGGATTTGAAACTAGTAATTGTGTTTTTTGTGATAATATTGATCATTTATTTTGTCATGTGTGTATAGGCTTTATGGCTGATATTCATGACTGGCTTCTTTACCCAAAGGTTCCTCATCTCGAAGTCTTCTCTCACAAGGACATTATTTATGGACTTGTTATGGAAAACAACAAAGAGGATTTTTTGGTTAATAACATCCTTATTCTAGTTAAATTTTATATAGCCTACACAAATCAAAATTTCTGAAAGTGAAACCTAAGCTAAGCTCTGTGTATTTCACAATGAGTTTATTTCTTATACAAATGCCCTTAAAATGATGAAAAGTAAAAATGCGAAAAAAAGTTTAGCTATAATAGAGGAATATGACTTGAAAGTAAACCCTAGACCCCCCCCCCCTTCATTTTTTCCCCTTTCTTTTATTTTCTTCTTTTCTGTAATGCACGTTTGCACCTGATCCTGTTGTCATAGTGTAATTATATATTTTCGTTGCCATGTTGTTTGTACATGACATATTGTTTAAAAAAAAGGGGGAAAAAAGTTATATTTCCTTGTGGAAAGCTGTTGCAGTTCTTTGATGTGTGATGTTGCTGTTTGCTGCATAGTGGCCAATGCAGATAAAGAGCCCATAAAACAACGTATATTTACACACACACACACACACACACACACACACACACACACACACACACACACACACACACACACACACACACACACACACACACACATATATATATGAACATATATTATAAACACAAACGCAACTACCACCAACACTGTTATTATGTGTAATGCGTTATAAAATATATTTCGATCTGTACAGAGAAACCTAAATGATTAATTCATAGGTATTAACTTAGCTTTATATAAATATATAAATGAAACCAAGGAGACTAGCTTATTTTAATGTGTAATCAGTTCAATGGCAAATGCCAGTCTGTTGAACATTAACTACGACATACTGACGCAGTCACTATCCGTCCAATGGCGAAACACGCCTCATGAACATTAATCAGCAGAGCCTTCGCCATAGTAGGAAGCGAACGCCAAATGGCGCAGTGCGCGTGAGCTAGTGATGGGAAGTCCGGCTCTTTTCAAAGATTCGGCTCTTTTGGCTCGGCTCCCTTAGAAGAGCCGGCTCTTCAAAGGCTCTTCATTTAGTATCACTCGGAGCTTTAACTATTTTAGTCCAATCTAGCAATTGTGAATGATTTGTGTGTTGGGAAGCAATTTTTTATTCAGTGTTTTCATAAAAGCCTTATTTTTTATGCATTTGTTTGTTACAAAAAAAATACACAGTTACTATTATTTAAAATTTTAATACAACTTTAATTGAACAATTGAACACAGAACCACAGCAAACAAATCAAATATATAAAGGCAAAAAGTCTTAACATTAGCATTTAAACTATACTCGCTCTCTTCGGAGCGTGTGTCCCTATGGTGTGATCGTAGTCTGTCCTCCCATGGGATTGGCCGCATGGTGTGCCCCATCCAAATAAAGATTCGGCTCTTCTCGTTCGTTACAAAGAATCGGCTCTTTGGCTCGTTCGCGAACGACACATCACTAGCGTGAGCGAGAAAGCGGAAGTAGCGGCTGAAGCGGGTCCGCACCTTTTCCGGTAATACCGAGAGGAGAAGCACCACGACCGGGACCGAGAGAACCAGGACCGGAGAGAACCGAGCCGGGCCGCGCGATATACGAGGTGAAGCGGGGGTCACGTTCAGTACGCGTACGGAAACTAACGTACGAGAGTAAAGTTAGTTGTGTTGGACACCCCTCCCTTTTCTCATCCGCTTTCTCTTGTGTTTCAGGGACAGAAGAGGGGAAAGAGGAAGAGAGGGTTTGTTTGGACCAGAACCAGAACTGATGATCTGAATTGTGTGTGAAGGGAATGAGCGCGAGCGAGCGGCGACCCGACAGTCGGTACACAAGAAGGAAGTCAGAAAGAAAAGGCCTATTTTTGTTGTTTCTTCATGCATGTTGAGGTCTGCTCAGTGCAAACTCACAAATCCCAACTGTATTAGATCCAATTTTTTTTTTTTTTTTAAGGAAAAGCGTTGAGTCATATGTATTTTTGTGAAGCTGCAGGACCAAAAAAACACACTTTTTGCAACATACATACTATATATGCACAGCCAACAAAATGGGGAAGATGCTTTCCAAGATCTTTGGCAACAAGGAGATGAGAATATTAATGCTCGGACTCGATGCGGCAGGAAAAACGACGATTCTTTACAAACTCAAACTGGGACAGTCGGTCACGACCATCCCGACCGTCGGGTTCAACGTGGAAACCGTGACGTATAAGAACGTGAAGTTTAACGTGTGGGATGTTGGCGGTCAGGATAAGATCCGGCCCCTGTGGCGACACTATTACACCGGCACACAAGGACTGATCTTCGTAGTGGACTGTGCGGATCGGGACCGGATCGACGAGGCCCGACAGGAGCTTCATCGCATCATTAACGACCGCGAAATGCGCGACGCCATCATCCTGATATTCGCGAACAAGCAAGATCTCCCCGACGCCATGAAGCCGCACGAGATCCAGGAGAAACTCGGTCTGACCCGGATCAGGGATCGCAACTGGTACGTTCAGCCGTCCTGCGCTTCGACGGGCGACGGACTCTACGAAGGGCTCACCTGGCTCACGTCCAATTATAAATCATAATGCGAGTCAAAACTTAGAAGCAATTAACCAATAACTCGTTGAGTTTTCTTTTCTTTTTCATATGCCCGTTCTTTGCTTTCTTTCAGCACTCTGTATAATCCTTCTGTTACGTCTCGAATGTTCGTAAAGTAGTGCCGTGCGACGATTAATCGCGATTAATCGCATCCGAAACAAATGTGGTGTTTGCATATGCATGTATACATTTAAGATTTATATGTAAAGAATTTATATATAATATAAATGATGTATAAATATGCAAATATTTCTTAAATATATATATGCATATGTGTATTTATATATACTCAATAATATTATGTGAGTAGAAACTTGTATTTTGGATGCGATTAATCGTCGCACGGCACTGCCGTAAAGTATTACTTAATTCAGAAGCTGTGGGAAGGTTTGTTTTTCGTTTTGTTTGTGTTTTGTCTGAAGATCCAGTTGTTCTAGTCCTGAAATGGCAGCTTGTTTGTTTACCTCTGTGCCATCATCACTTATATACCGAATGTATGAGAATAGCTGCAGTGCCGAGCATTCAAATAAACACCAAACCAAGCAGAACCCGTGTGTTTTCCATGAAGATGCTGAGCGTTTGAGTGCATTGCAACACTTTCCCCCTGAGCTGCTGGCGATGGAAAGCCAGGAGAATTCTGGGTAATGAAAACAAGTCTTTCTGAACTAACCCGTCTATGAGAACCGGTCCCGGTCCTGGTTCTGGTGCCGGTTCTCTCTAAACTGCTCCAATCACACCGAGCCTCTTATGTCTCATGATAAATTAATGCTCTGTTTTATTATTTTGACTTCTATGTTATGCTGAAGAAATAATAAAATCTGTATATATATATACATCAAGTATAATGTGATTATATCGTCTTGACTTGGAAGAACGTGCCAGTGCCTTGTTGGTGAAACCAGAACTGCTTGTTTCAATGTTACAGTTTCGGAAGTGTTTCACTGTCGTCACGTCAAGAATGTCGTGAGTTTTGTGTGGGATGTACGATAGATCGCCCACCGTATCGGTATCGGCCGATATATGTTCATTTTTAATGTTATCGTCCTGATGAGAAGATGTGGTCGATATATTAAAGCTGATAAATAATGTATTATTTCCTTCCGCTGAGACGCTTCAGTTTCGCATTTATTCAAACATCATGATTTAAACCCGAAACCTAAAAGTCGAGTGTTCATCGGAGGCGTTCATTTTGTGGTTGAAATTTTAAAAAGTAACAAATTCTTCCCTCTCGTGTCAATTTGACCCCTTTAGGAATGAATGGAATTCTTCAGTTCACATGGAAAAACCTAAAAATGCTCAAAATTCAAACTAAAACTGCTAAAACTTTACCAAAAAAAAAAACGTTATAATGTGTATCAGAATGCATACTGAAGAGTACTGACTTTAGGACCCAGAGGAACAGCTCATTTGCTCCATATAGAGTCATGAAATATCATATATTATTATATTCCTCCACAAGAGGTCGGCAAAGACTCCCGATGTAAGATATTCTGAGCTGAGTTAAAAGGGTTTTGCATGAAATTGTGAGTTATTTTGAATTTAAGTTGAAAGAATGAGAGGAATGTGCTTAAATTACTATTTATTTTATTATTTGTTGATCAAATCTAGTAATTTAAAGGTAAATAAAAAAATTGCTTTGAAAAAAATATCAATAAAATAAGGACAAAACATTTTTAGTATAATTTTAGGGATTTTAATGGTGAGACTTTTGGTTTTTGTAATCAGGCTCTCAAAAAATATATAAAATTTGTATTCAGAGTTATTGGGTAATATATCGGTTATCGGCTTTACAATATAAAGAATTATCGGTATCGGCCGAGATGTTCATATCGGTGCAAAAACTGTGTGTTGGTAGAAGGCTTGTATTCATATCTGATATTGTGAGGTGAATGAATCATGACTTCTGTGTTTCACGTCTGATAAGAGTGTTAGTTGATCATCAGATGTTCTCCAGAACGCAGGTGTGTCTGATAAGAGTGTTAGTTCATCATCAGATGATGTGAAGATGATGTTCTGCAGAACACAGGTGTGTCTGATAAGAGTGTTAGTTCATCATCAGATGATGTGAAGATGATGTTCTGCAGAACACAGGTGTGTCTGATAAGAGTGTTAGTTCATCATCAGATGATGTGAAGATGATGTTCTCCAGAACGCAGGTGTGTCTGTAAAGCTGCTGAATAATGAACATCTCACAGTTAAATGCAGTTTCCTGGCACGCATCTCCAGTGTTTTCATAACTCATGTCTGATTGACTAATGCATCATGAGAACAGATTCTGCTCACATTTAACCCCGTAATTTAAAGTCAAAAATAAGAAATGAATGTTGAGTTTAGAATTAAGACTGTGATACATTTTTCAGACACACTTGGGAAAAATTTGCACACACACACACACACACACACACACACACACACACACACACACACACACACACACACACACACACACACACAAAAGGTTAATTGGTTTATTTTCTCAATGCAACACGTGATTTCTTACTATGGTTGGATTTTGCTGTGAATTGTGACCCTGATGACGTCAATTTTAACACTTTATGTCAAGAAGGCTCTATGTAAGGAGACATGTCATAAAGTCCATCATTTTATCTCTTAAAACTCATCTTTGATCACCAAAATGACACATTTGTTAAAAAAGTGTTAAAAAAAACCTCTTCATGCCTTAAAATATCTTGAATGTAACTCGACACCCTCGCCTCATTTAGTATGCGCGGTTCTATGAATATGCAAATGAGCCCCGCCTCCACTCACTCACTCAGCTCAGAGATCCACTGGTTGACGATCACACGTTGATCTGATTGGTTACAAGGTAGTTTGTGACGTCAGAAACACCAGCGATTTCAAAGTGTGTGTTTGAGACTGTCTTTGGTTCACTGCAGTTTTAAGGAGGAAATACTCAGCAATGGTGTCGACTTATGAACTTACACATGGTTTGTCTTAAAGCATATTAAAAACACCACATAGACACATAAACTACATTAAAAGCTGGATTTACTCCACAGGGGGACTTTAAAAGTAATTAATTAAAACTATAATGTTACCCTGTGCTGGGATGCTCCTCTACATGATCCTTTATGGGTCAATATTGAACCTTTTTGCATTATTATCAGTATTTTGAATTTTGTCTCATAGATCTGTAGAAACGGCTCCTCCTATAGTGTGTGTTATAGTGTGTGTGTTATAGTGTGTGTTATAGTGTGTGTGTTATAGTGTGTGTGTTATAGTGTGTGTTATAGTGTGTGTGTTATAGTGTGTGTTATAGTGTGTGTGTTATAGTGTGTGTGTTATAGTGTGTGTGTTATAGTGTGTGTGTTATAGTGTGTGTTATGGTGTGTGTTATAGTGTGTGTTATAGTGTGTGTGTTATAGTGTGTGTGTTATAGTGTGTGTGTTATAGTGTGTGTTATAGTGTGTGTTATAGTGTGTGTGTTATAGTGTGTGTGTTATAGTGTGTGTTATAGTGTGTGTTATAGTGTGTGTTATAGTGTGTGTGTTATAGTGTGTGTTATAGTGTGTGTGTTATAGTGTGTGTGTTATAGTGTGTGTGTTATAGTGTGTGTTATAGTGTGTGTGTTATAGTGTGTGTTATAGTGTGTGTTATAGTGTGTGTTATAGTGTGTGTTATAGTGTGTGTTATAGTGTGTGTGTTATAGTGTGTGTTATAGTGTGTGTTATAGTGTGTGTTATAGTGTGTGTGTTATAGTGTGTGTGTTATAGTGTGTGTTATAGTGTGTGTTATAGTGTGTGTGTTATAGTGTGTGTGTTATAGTGTGTGTGTTATAGTGTGTGTTATAGTGTGTGTGTTATAGTGTGTGTTATAGTGTGTGTTATAGTGTGTGTTATAGTGTGTGTGTTATAGTGTGTGTTATAGTGTGTGTTATAGTGTGTGTTATAGTGTGTGTGTTATAGTGTGTGTTATAGTGTGTGTTATAGTGTGTGTGTTATAGTGTGTGTGTTATAGTGTGTGTGTTATAGTGTGTGTTATAGTGTGTGTTATAGTGTGTGTGTTATAGTGTGTGTTATAGTGTGTGTTATAGTGTGTGTTATAGTGTGTGTGTTATAGTGTGTGTTATAGTGTGTGTGTTATAGTGTGTGTTATAGTGTGTGTTATAGTGTGTGTTATAGTGTGTGTTATAGTGTGTGTTATAGTGTGTGTTATAGTGTGTGTGTTATAGTGTGTGTGTTATAGTGTGTGTTATAGTGTGTGTTATAGTGTGTGTTATAGTGTGTGTTATAGTGTGTGTGTTATAGTGTGTGTTATAGTGTGTGTTATAGTGTGTGTGTTATAGTGTGTGTTATAGTGTGTGTGTTATAGTGTGTGTGTTATAGTGTGTGTTATGGGGTGTGTGTTATAGTGTGTGTTATAGTGTGTGTGTTATAGTGTGTGTTATAGTGTGTGTTATGGGGTGTGTGTTATAGTGTGTGTTATAGTGTGTGTGTTATAGTGTGTGTGTTATAGTGTGTGTTATAGTGTGTGTTATAGTGTGTGTTATAGTGTGTGTGTTATAGTGTGTGTTATAGTGTGTGTTATAGTGTGTGTTATGGGGTGTGTGTTATAGTGTGTGTTATAGTGTGTGTGTTATAGTGTGTGTTATAGTGTGTGTTATAGTGTGTGTGTTATAGTGTGTGTTATAGTGTGTGTGTTATAGTGTGTGTGTTATAGTGTGTGTTATGGGGTGTGTGTTATAGTGTGTGTTATAGTGTGTGTGTTATAGTGTGTGTTATAGTGTGTGTTATGGTGTGTGTGTTATAGTGTGTGTTATAGTGTGTGTGTTATAGTGTGTGTGTTATAGTGTGTGTTATAGTGTGTGTTATAGTGTGTGTTATAGTGTGTGTGTTATAGTGTGTGTTATAGTGTGTGTTATAGTGTGTGTTATAGTGTGTGTTATAGTGTGTGTGTTATAGTGTGTGTTATAGTGTGTGTTATAGTGTGTGTTATAGTGTGTGTTATAGTGTGTGTGTTATAGTGTGTGTGTTATAGTGTGTGTTATAGTGTGTGTTATGGTGTGTGATATGGTGTGTGTGTTATAGTGTGTGTTATGGTGTGTGTGTTATAGTGTGTGTTATGGTGTGTGTGTTATAGTGTGTGTTATAGTGTGTGTGTTATAGTGTGTGTTATAGTGTGTGTTATAGTGTGTGTTATGGTGTGTGTTATAGTGTGTGTTATAGTGTGTGTTATAGTGTGTGTTATGTGTGTGATATGTGTGTTTTGTGTGTGTTATGGTGTGTGTTATAGTGTGTGTTATAGTGTGTGTTATAGTGTGTGTTATAGTGTGTGTTATGGTGTGTGTTATAGTGTGTGTTATGGTGTGTGTTATAGTGTGTGTTATAGTGTGTGTTATAGTGTGTGTTATAGTGTGTGTTATAGTGTGTGTTATAGTGTGTGTTATAGTGTGTGTGTTATAGTGTGTGTGTTATAGTGTGTGTTATAGTGTGTGTTATGTGTGTGATATGGTGTGTGTTATAGTGTGTGTTATGGTGTGTGTTATAGTGTGTGTTATAGTGTGTGTGTTATAGTGTGTGTTATAGTGTGTGTTATAGTGTGTGTGTTATAGTGTGTGTTATAGTGTGTGTTATAGTGTGTGTTATAGTGTGTGTTATAGTGTGTGTGTTATAGTGTGTGTTATAGTGTGTGTTATAGTGTGTGTGTTATAGTGTGTGTTATAGTGTGTGTGTTATAGTGTGTGTTATGGGGTGTGTGTTATAGTGTGTGTTATAGTGTGTGTGTTATAGTGTGTGTTATAGTGTGTGTTATGGGGTGTGTGTTATAGTGTGTGTTATAGTGTGTGTGTTATAGTGTGTGTGTTATAGTGTGTGTTATGGGGTGTGTGTTATAGTGTGTGTTATAGTGTGTGTGTTATAGTGTGTGTTATAGTGTGTGTTATAGTGTGTGTTATGGGGTGTGTGTTATAGTGTGTGTTATAGTGTGTGTGTTATAGTGTGTGTTATAGTGTGTGTTATAGTGTGTGTGTTATAGTGTGTGTTATAGTGTGTGTGTTATAGTGTGTGTGTTATAGTGTGTGTTATGGGGTGTGTGTTATAGTGTGTGTTATAGTGTGTGTGTTATAGTGTGTGTTATAGTGTGTGTTATGGTGTGTGTGTTATAGTGTGTGTTATAGTGTGTGTGTTATAGTGTGTGTGTTATAGTGTGTGTTATAGTGTGTGTTATAGTGTGTGTTATAGTGTGTGTGTTATAGTGTGTGTTATAGTGTGTGTTATAGTGTGTGTGTTATAGTGTGTGTTATAGTGTGTGTTATAGTGTGTGTTATAGTGTGTGTGTTATAGTGTGTGTGTTATAGTGTGTGTTATAGTGTGTGTTATGGTGTGTGATATGGTGTGTGTGTTATAGTGTGTGTTATGGTGTGTGTGTTATAGTGTGTGTTATGGTGTGTGTGTTATAGTGTGTGTTATAGTGTGTGTGTTATAGTGTGTGTTATAGTGTGTGTTATAGTGTGTGTTATGGTGTGTGTTATAGTGTGTGTTATAGTGTGTGTTATAGTGTGTGTTATGTGTGTGATATGTGTGTTATAGTGTGTGTTATAGTGTGTGTGTTATAGTGTGTGTTATAGTGTGTGTTATAGTGTGTGTTATAGTGTGTGTTATGGTGTGTGTTATAGTGTGTGTTATGGTGTGTGTTATGGTGTGTGTTATAGTGTGTGTTATAGTGTGTGTTATAGTGTGTGTTATAGTGTGTGTGTTATAGTGTGTGTGTTATAGTGTGTGTTATAGTGTGTGTTATGGTGTGTGATATGGTGTGTGTTATAGTGTGTGTTATGGTGTGTGTTATAGTGTGTGTTATAGTGTGTGTGTTATAGTGTGTGTTATAGTGTGTGTTATAGTGTGTGTGTTATAGTGTGTGTGTTATAGTGTGTGTTATAGTGTGTGTTATGGTGTGTGATATGGTGTGTGTTATAGTGTGTGTTATGGTGTGTGTTATAGTGTGTGTTATAGTGTGTGTTATAGTGTGTGTTATAGTGTGTGTTATAGTGTGTGTTATAGTGTGTGTGTTATAGTGTGTGTGTTATAGTGTGTGTTATAGTGTGTGTTATGGTGTGTGATATGGTGTGTGTTATAGTGTGTGTTATGGTGTGTGTGTTATAGTGTGTGTTATAGTGTGTGTGTTATAGTGTGTGTTATAGTGTGTGTTATAGTGTGTGTTATGGTGTGTGTTATAGTGTGTGTTATAGTGTGTGTTATGTGTGTGATATGTGTGTTATAGTGTGTGTTATGGTGTGTGTTATAGTGTGTGTTATAGTGTGTGTTATAGTGTGTGTTATAGTGTGTGTTATGGTGTGTGTTATGGTGTGTGTTATGGTGTGTGTTATAGTGTGTGTTATAGTGTGTGTTATAGTGTGTGTTATAGTGTGTGTGTTATAGTGTGTGTTATAGTGTGTGTTATAGTGTGTGTTATAGTGTGTGTTATGGTGTGTGTTATAGTGTGTGTTATAGTGTGTGTTATGGTGTGTGTTATAGTGTGTGTTATAGTGTGTGTTATGTGTGTGATATGTGTGTTATAGTGTGTGTTATGGTGTGTGTTATAGTGTGTGTTATAGTGTGTGTTATAGTGTGTGTTATGGTGTGTGTGTTATAGTGTGTGTTATAGTGTGTGTTATGGTGTGTGTTATAGTGTGTGTTATAGTGTGTGTTATGTGTGTGATATGTGTGTTATAGTGTGTGTTATGGTGTGTGTTATAGTGTGTGTTATAGTGTGTGTTATGTGTGTGATATGTGTGTTATAGTGTGTGTTATAGTGTGTGTTATGGTGTGTGTTATAGTGTGTGTTATAGTGTGTGTTATGTGTGTGATATGTGTGTTATAGTGTGTGTTATAGTGTGTGTTATAGTGTGTGTTATAGTGTGTGATATGGTGTGTGTTATAGTGTGTGTTATAGTGTGTGTTATAGTGTGTGTTATGGTGTGTGTGTTATAGTGTGTGTTATGTGTGTGTTATGGTGTGTGTGTTATAGTGTGTGTTATGGTGTGTGTGTTATAGTGTGTGTTATAGTGTGTGTTATGGTGTGTGTGTTATAGTGTGTGTTATAGTGTGTGTTATCAGGTGTGTGTGTTATAGTGTGTGTTATAGTGTGTGTTATGGTGTGTGTGTTATAGTGTGTGTTATAGTGTGTGTTATTATAGTGTGTGTTATAGTGTGTTATGGTGTGTGTTATAGTGTGTGTTATGGTGTGTGTTATAGTGTGTGTTATAGTGTGTGTTATAATGTGTGTTATAGTGTGTGTTATGGTGTGTGTTATAGTGTGTGTTATGGTGTGTGTTATAGTGTGTGTTATAGTGTGTGTTATAGTGTGTGTTAAAGTGTGTGTTATAGTGTGTGTGTATAGTGTGTGTTATAGTGTGTGTTATAGTGTGTGTTATAGTGTGTGTTATGGTGTGTGTTATAGTGTGTGTTATAGTGTGTGTTATGGTGTGTGTTATAGTGTGTGTTATAGTGTGTGTTATGTGTGTGATATGTGTGTTATAGTGTGTGTTATGGTGTGTGTTATAGTGTGTGTTATAGTGTGTGTTATGTGTGTGTTAGTGTGTTATAGTGTGAGTATAGTGTGTGTTATGTGTGTGTGTTATAGTGTGTGTTATAGTGTGTGTTATAGTGTGTGTTATGGTGTGTGGTATGTGTGTGTATGGTGTGTGTGTTATAGTGTGTGTTATAGTGTGTGTTATAGTGTGGTTATGGTGTGTGTGTTATAGTGTGTGTTATAGTGTTGTGTTATATTATAGTGTGTGTTATATTATAGTGTGTGTTATAGTGTGTTATGGTGTGTGTTATAGTGTGTGTTATAGTGTGTGTTATAGTGTGTGTTATAGTGTGTGTTATAGTGTGTGTTATGGTGTGTGTTATAGTGTGTAGTGTGTGTTATAGTGTGTGTTAGTGTGTGTTATGTGTGTTATAGTGTGTGTTATGGTGTGTGTGTTATAGTGTGTGTGTTATAGTGTGTGTGTTATAGTGTGTGTGTTATAGTGTGTGTTATTGTGTGTTATAGTGTGTGTTATAGTGTGTGTGTTATAGTGTGTGTGTTATAGTGTGTGTTATAGGTGTGTGTGTTATAGTGTGTGTTATAGTGTGTGTGTTATAGTTTGTGTGTGTTATAGTGTGTGTGGTTATAGTGTGTGTTATAGTGTGTGTGTTATAGTGTGTGTGTTATAGTGTGTGTTATAGTGTGTGTGTTATAGTGTGTGTGTTATAGTGTGTGTGTTATAGTGTGTGTGTTATAGTGTGTGTTATGGTGTGTGTTATAGTGTGTGTTATAGTGTGTGTGTTATAGTGTGTGTGTTATAGTGTGTTGTGTTATAGTGTGTGTTATAGTGTGTGTTATAGTGTGTGTGTTATAGTGTGTGTGTTATAGTGTGTGTTATAGTGTGGTGTTATAGTGTTGTGTTATAGTGTGTGTTATAGTGTGTGTGTTATAGTGTGTGTTATAGTGTGTGTGTTATAGTGTGTGTGTTATAGTGTGTGTGTTATAGTGTGTGTTATAGTGTGTGTGTTATAGTGTGTGTTATAGTGTGTGTTATAGTGTGTGTTATAGTGTGTGTTATAGTGTGTGTTATAGTGTGTGTTATAGTGTGTGTGTTATAGTGTGTGTTAGTGTGTGTTATAGTGTGTGTTATAGTGTGTGTTATAGTGTGTGTGTTATAGTGTGTGTGTTATAGTGTGTGTGTTATAGTGTGTGTTATAGTGTGTGTTATAGTGTGTGTTATAGTGTGTGTTATAGTGTGTGTGTTATAGTGTGTGTGTTATAGTGTGTGTGTTATAGTGTGTGTTATAGTGTGTGTGTTATAGTGTGTGTTTATAGTGTGTGTGTTATAGTGTGTGTGTTATAGTGTGTGTTATAGTGTGTGTTATAGTGTGTGTGTTATAGTGTGTGTGTTATAGTGTGTGTGTTATAGTGTGTGTTATAGTGTGTGTTATAGTGGTGTGTTATAGTGTGTGTTATAGTGTGTGTGTTATAGTGTGTGTTATAGTGTGTGTTATAGTGTGTGTTATAGTGTGTGTTATAGTGTGTGTTATAGTGTGTGTTATAGTGTGTGTTATAGTGTGTGTGTTATAGTGTGTGTGTTATAGTGTGTGTTATAGTGTGTGTTATAGTGTGTGTTATAGTGTGTGTTATAGTGTGTGTGTTATAGTGTGTGTTATAGTGTGTGTTATAGTGTGTGTGTTATAGTGTGTGTTATAGTGTGTGTGTTATAGTGTGTGTGTTATAGTGTGTGTTATGGGTGTGTGTTATAGTGTGTGTTATAGTGTGTGTGTTATAGTGTGTGTTATAGTGTGTGTTATGGGGTGTGTGTTATAGTGTGTGTTATAGTGTGTGTGTTATAGTGTGTGTGTTATAGTGTGTGTTTATAGTGTGTGTTATAGTGTGTGTGTTATAGTGTGTGTTATAGTGTGTGTTATAGTGTGTGTTATGGGGTGTGTGTTATAGTGTGTGTGTTATAGTGTGTGTTATAGTGTGTGTTATAGTGTGTGTGTTATAGTGTGTGTTATAGTGTGTGTGTTATAGTGTGTGTGTTATAGTGTGTGTTATGGGTGTGTGTTATAGTGTGTGTTATAGTGTGTGTGTTATAGTG